>NW_026690802.1:310000-610000 GCF_019097595.1 Hemibagrus wyckioides | reverse complement strand
CACAAATCAATAACCGTGTACCATTTAGTATTGCCTGGGATGTTGGAGAGTAACGTATGTGGATCTGGGACTATGGGCGCTTCTGCCTCAACTATATGGTTAATAGCACGTAAATCATGCACAAGTCGCCACTTATCTGAGTTTGGTTTTCTAACTGGGAATATTGGAGTGTTGCAGCGGCTATGTGTTGGTATTAAAACCCCTGCCTCCAATAACCCCTCGAGTGTAGGCCCTATCCCTGCCTGAGCTTGTGGTGTTAGTGGATATTGTTTCTGATACGGGTACCTGACATTAGGTTTAAGTTTTATCAAAACCTGTCCTGCTGACTTTATGAGTCCTACGTCTGTAGAGTGCTGAGTCCAGAGCACACTTGGGATGGTGGCTAACAGCCCTTCAGTTTCTGTATCCGATTGTTTATCTGGTGCAATGTCTTTGTCGTCTGAAAGTGGTAACTGATAGATAGGCGACATTTTCTTTTCTATCAAGGTTTATGTGGCTCTTAAAGTGTCTGTGCCTTTTTGAGAAATGCGCATAAATTTTCCATCCGGTGAGGTGTGCATGTACTGATTGATGGTTGGCTTCCATTCCAGCACCTGGCTAGTTTCTTTGAGCATTGGTCCCAGGTCTTTCGATTCATATCCCCCTGCTACCATCAGTGTGATGTGTGGTATTGAGTTTGTAATCTGGTACCAGCTCTTTAAGTTATTGGGTAACTGAACTGCCGCTGCCACTCCTTGAGGGCCCACGAAGATGTCTGTTGTCACCACATCAAACAGTTTTCCTTCCAACATGTCTGACCATAGTGTTGCATATTCTTCATTGGTGCTGTCAGGGTCAAAACACATAGTACAGTGCAACGGGCTCTTAGGTTCAGTGTAATCCGGCCGCATAGCCTGTATCCATGGCTTCCACTGTAAATAGCTGGCCTGCAACTCTGATAATGAGGGATTGTCGTTCTGTAGCCAATACACTGTGCTACACTCTGTGTCTGCCTGCGTCCCAGCCATGAGATATTGTTCTGCTGTGGTTCTGTCTGGGAATGTTACCCAGAGGCCTGTAGGGCTGCACTGAATTCTAGCCTTAAATTTACACAAAAGATCTCGTCCCAATAAATTGACTGGTGTGGAGGGTGAATACAAAAGTGGTGCCACAATGGTGGTGTCTTCTAATGTTAGTATCTGAGGCTCTGTGAAATGTAAGATCTGTGAGATCCCTGAGAAGCCTGTTGTTTTGATGGTCTTCCGAGCTAGAGGGAGATTCGAGCCTTCGCGCCCTATACATGAATATGTGGCACCCATTTCGATCATGAATGGAAAAGGGCGCTCATTATTGAGTGTTACCATGACAGTTGGTTCCTGTTGCGGATGCAGTGTAGTGGCATACTGCATATTCTCCCCCTCTGGCTTCTCAGGGCCGTTTCAACTCCAATTTGGTGCGGGCCCCAGTCCCGGGCCTATCTGGGGCTGATACATATGTGGGCAGTCTCTTCTCATGTGTCCAGTCCCTCCGCAGCCCCAGCACTCTAGTGGTTGTTGAGGCTGTTGGTACTGAGGATTGGGGGGTGCCTGCGCATAACTCAGTCCTTGGGGCCCTACAGGGCTCTGCGGCGCATATCCCTGCGGTGGTGATCCAAATCGTTCCCACGGCTGCCTTCTCCCTTGCCACCGACCTCTCATTGGGCGTCCTCTAAATCTTCCTTGTGCACCGCCAATGTGGACATTAATGGGTTGAGTCATTGGGTACACCTGGCTATTTTGTGGATGCTGTGAATTTGGTGCTGCCACCTGCGGTTGTGGCATCATTTGCGGTTGCTGCGGTGTTTGTCCTTGTTGCGGCAGCATTTGGTTATTCTGTACTGGTTCTTGGCCTGCTGGGATAACCACTGCGGCTTGTATTTTTCCTGCTTTTTCTCTCTCCTTTTCGTTCTGTCTAGCTCTTGTCAACTCGCCAAGCTGTGTTTTATATAGCTGTGTCAGTAGGGCCTCTGAGGCTGTTTTCTCGTCCTTTTGTTTCTTTCTGTATTGTTCCACATAATGTATCACATGTGCTTTGTAGGTATCCCAAGGCATGGAGTTTAGACCGACCACCTCATCCAACGAGATTTGGACTGGTTCTGGTAGACATTTCTTCAGCATTAATTTAAACAGTCCTTTACTTGTGTCTGTCTCGTCCCATGTTCCACCTGTCTCTTCCTTCCATTTATTCTGATAATCATGAATGAATTTTACTACATTTTCTTCTTCCTTCAGAATCATGTGTTCCAGTTGTCCTGGGTCCATTTTCGTGGGGTAGGTTTTCCTTATTTCATTCCACAACCTATTTCTCCATGTCCCCAGTGCTATAGCATCCCAGCCTGGTAGATCCATTGCTCCTTTTAGTCCAGCTTCATCCAGTATTTCAGCTGTCTTTGCTTTCCCTATTGTTTGGGCTAATATGGCTTTCACATCTCCTATCGACAAGGTATGTCCTGCTGTCTTTTCTTCAAACTTTGTAATCCACCTCTGCCCTCCATTACACATCTCCGGTAGCTGTGAGCTTAATCCTACCATATCCATAAATGTCCATGGAACATATTGCACATCTCTTCCTTTTGTCACCAGGGGATTCATTCGAACCTCTTCCTCGTCATCAAACCCATATCTCTGTGGTGCTTTTAATGACTTCTTGTCCCTTAAGGTTCTTGGTCGCGTGCGCTCCCGTTCCAGCTGCTCCTCCAACGCTGTAACTGAATTTTGTAAGCGCTCTTCTAAATCTTCCAGCTGCTGCGCGAGATTAGGAACACTATCCCTCACCTTCTGCTCTCTGGTGTCCCTCTGTCTCTTTATTGCATCTTCCCTTGGCTCTATGTACAGCACTCCTCTAACCTGTCTCTCTGGATCTTCTCGCCAGTATTCAGCACATGGTTGTTTTTCCTCTGGCCCTGTTGTCTTTTCTGTTCGGGATTGATTATACGCACCCTGTTCCTCACTCATTGGTTCATCTCTTTCCCATTCTTCCGGGAGCGTGGGGGGCGCTGTAGGCCCACTCGCACACGTTGAGATATATCTCTCGGCACTGTCCCCCACTGGTGTTGAGTGTGTGAACTCTTTTCCCTTTTGCAAATACTCTTCACTCTCTTTCTTTGCTCTTTGCAGTATCTCCTCTGCCTCCCCTTCTTCCTCATTTTCACTGTGATTTCCCCGTTTCTTTGCTCCTTCTAATTTTTCCTGTAATTGGGTTTTCAACTGATATCTCCACGTCTTCCCATCCTGTCCAGTGGGCATAGCAGTCCGTTAAGGTTGGATACACTCCCACTTGTTCCCTGCCCACCATTGGCTCGTTGTAGTTAGGTGGTGGACAGTAGATTGGCGGTGGTCTTTCTATTTCTTTCTCCTCTCTACTCCGCTCTTCTTCCTTCTTTATCGCTCGCTTCACCGCTTCTTCCACTTCTCTGACCTTCTTTCCTTCTCTCATGAACCATTCCAGAATCTCTAATCGCCTATACTTCTTTCCTCTGGATTTATCATCATCTTTGCTTGGCTTCCAGTGTCTCAGCATTTCTCTCACTTCTGAGCAGGCCTTTTCATCAAATGTTCCTTCCACCGGCCACTGCCATGTCCCCTGAGTCCTGTCATGCCATTTTCTCATACACTTCCTGACATACTTCTCGTCAGGTTTGTGTTGCGCTATTATAATGTCAACTGGTGTAGGCTGTCTTCTCCCTTCACTCATGATGCACCCCTGTTGTGCCCTGTATGCGCTACTTCTCTCTCCTGGATTCCTGTTGCCTTCTGACCACGTCAGTGCGACGCTGATTCGTTTCACTGTCAAGCTCGGCCTTACTGGATTCTTTCTTATCTTCTCACCGAGCGCATTGATCTTATCAATCAGCACTGACATTGCAAAACCTCTTTCCCAATGTACAAGTCGCGGTTCTACTGTCACAGTTGCTGTCAATCCCGAACAATAGTTGTACTGGCCTGGTCTGGGCTGGAATAACTCTGCCAGGGGTTCGTCGTCCTCTTTATATGGGTCACTGATGAAATCAAATATTGGGATGGCTACACTGCTGGGCTCAGGAGCGTCAACTAGTGCTCTCAATATAGGACTCAACAACTTGGGGCGCCAAATCTTCCTCAAGGCTTCGTACCAGTCTAAGTCAGGGAACGTTCTTTGTAAGGTGTACAGTCCGTCAAACTTTGTCAGGGCCCACAATTTATCTCTAATCAAATCTTCTGGCTGCCAGTGCTCTACTCCTTCTCTATCTTTATATGTCCACTCATCCCAAAAGTGTGTGCGTATTCCCCTTGTTTCTATCTCCAAGTCTTGGTGAAAGGCCATACAGCTGAAGAAAACAGTAGTGCGCATGCAGTATATGGTGTCAATATAATAGCTCAATACTTCAATAAGGGTAATGTTGTATTATCTGGGTCAAACTTTTTACAATTCACTGAGTGGCCCAATAGAATGCAGACCCAAGTTTTAGGTGGATTTTTCCTGAGTATTCTCTTCTGCTGATTGCACAATATCCCTCCCTCGCTAAGCCTGCTTTCAGCCACTTTTGATTTCGTCCCAGGTCCACAAACCGTGTCTCTAGCCGTTGAACTCCTCAGCCTATTCATATGTACAACTCTTTTCCCTCACTTATTCTGTATGAAATTCCTCCTTCTAGGGGGATGTCTCTGCTCTTACTCACTCTTTCTTGGCACAATGCCCCCGCACACACACACACACCTCTCCACCACTCCAGAAAGCACTCAATCTTTTTCCACACACACACACACACCCTTGCTCTTTTTAATTCCTCATCATCACCTGAGGGTCTACTGTTAAACTTCCTGCAATGAAACACTTCCACAACGTACGATCCTGCCCCAACTTCCACATGCTAATCCAAACTTCCGTGTATTGAGGACCTCTTGGGGTCATAGGCCACATTAAATTGACCCTAACCATGAGTTTCCCAGCTTCCTTTCTCAACAACTCTACTGCTGCCTCCGCGAACTCCCTTTCAAACCTATTTGGAAACCTATAGCCAATTCGCTTGAATGGTAGTGGACTGCTAAGACTTAGCTCTAATCCGCGAGTTTTTGCTCTTTCTGTGATGATATTGGGAACTTCCTCACTTAGTTCCTCCAGAACGGTAAAGTAAGCACTCACACGGTGTCGTCCCGTGTAGGCGGATACAAACACTTCCACCATTCAGGATCAATAGTGTCCTTCGATGTGCTACATCTTCACATGCACCCCATGGATGTCAAACCACACTTTCACGTCAGTAGAGGGTGGAACAATTATACGAGCGACAGATACACGTATTCATCCAATTCAATGAGTGCACAACAAATTGAGATGAAACATCAGCTCACACTTGGCACTAGGTCCTCACTTACGGTATGTGGACGCCCGCTTCACTATAAGATTTATTCTAAAGGCTATTCTGGTCCACACCATCACTACCCTTACTTTCCCTTCACTTCTCACGTAATGCACCTCTAAAACATATATATCAAACCTTAGTATGATTACATCCATGCACGGTGATTCCTTTACTCTCACAAAGACTTCTGCCTTATTTTCCCACTCTGTTGCAGTTCCTTTTCAACTTCAGCCCTATCATCCCCACCTGTTTCATATATCACAGTCCATATCAATGTGCGTGCATGTACACACTGGTTTTCCTATACTCTCACAGTAATAGTGTTAGTAGACAAAAGGTTAATACAGTGCTATTTACAGTGCGCACATCCAATCACCATTTATTTTCCTCATGCACTCACACTCACACAGCCCCTCGCACTCAACACACCCACACAATGCATTCAATACAATCAGGACAGACAACAGACAAAGGCCGACAGCAGGCCTGTCCTTATTTCTTAATCTTTTCTTTATTTTCTACCACCTGGATCCAGGACTTTTCTATTCAGCGCTTTTTCTCTTTATATTCTCTTTATCTCTTATTTCTCTTACACCTAGATCCGGGATTTTTCACTATATTTCTCTTTTCTTCTCTTATTTTCCTTTCACTACCACCCGGATCCAGGAATTTTACTCTTCTCTTTTATCACCTGCTACTTGACACTTATTTTTCTTTTTCCAGTGACGGTGTTCACATTCACAGAACTTACTATTCTGCTACTAAACGCCCCGTTTGCGTAAAAATAAGGTCTTTTTCACAGGAATTTCTCTCATACCACCTGGAACCCACCAGGACTTTCGATCATACAGGCCTTTACACATTCATACATTTGACATCATCTAGTCTTTTCAATACAAAACATGCAATTTATCATGTCACTCTATGCGGTTTTAACTTACACTCACTCTGCCTCTCTGCCTCAACAGGTTGGAGCAGAGCTGATCCGACCCTGGGCCGAGCGCCTCCGCCTCCCCAGACCACACACAACTAATGCAGAAATTCGGTTAAACAGGCTTCTGCCTTACCTCTGTCCTAGTTGGATCCCGTGTCTGGTCCGTGGGCGGCGGCCGCAGCCTCAGGTCCCAGGTCTGGGGCTCTGCTGTTCTCTCGTTTTCTTTGAAATCACGTCGGGGTCACCAAAACAATGTGGAACAAAAAATTCTACTGTACTCACTACTAAAATCTGACTCCAGCTCCACACTGACCCGACAGCTCAGTCTAAGTGAGACTCATAGTTAGTAAGGCCTCAAAACTAAATAAGCCAATCAAGCAGACTAGATGAATGCAGATAAGAGATTTTATTTTGTAATCAGCGCTGACACAAGAATTGAGATGCTCACGCATGAACGTCCCAACAACCTCTCTTCGGGGAACTCCAACTACAGCCTTTATATACATTTCCCTTATCTTCCCAATGCAACGCGTCACTGGTTCTTTGCCTAGACAATCCCACCCATCTTTCTTTTTTAGACTTTTTAGACTCTTTTTTACACCATTATCTTTGAACTTACAACTTTTCAAATACCATTATAATTAAAACTTCCCTACATCATTATATTAAAAATTGGGTGTTTCCGCCCCCACCAGTGGGATTGTCTTCGGCCTCACTCTTGCCAACACCTCATTCTTCTTCAGGAGACAGCATGGGTAAGTTCTCAGTCCTTCAGGGGCCAACACCCTTCTTTTATTACACTCTACACTTCACGGCTTTTCTGATTTATCCACTGTCTTCTACGTATGTACTCTAGATATTTCGCCTGGTACCACCATTGCCATCCAGCACGCGCTGCGTTTACTTCATGATGAGATCACTGCCGCTCCAGGTACCAGTGGAGCGAAGATTGACCATAATAATCTAGGGTGCATCTCTGCCATTGATTGGTCCAAGTTTGGAAAGCCTGGTACCGCAGAGAAGGCCTGCCAGACTGACATCATTCATACAACTATTTGTTCTTCAAAGCCCTTGCAGCCTGTGTGCAAGGCCCATGACAGGCCAACATGCCGTGTTAAACCTTATATTGTTCTTAAGCTCAAACGACCTAACGAGTAAACCTTACCTGAGAACTCACTCCTGCTGTCCCCCGATTATTTCACACTACATCAAACACACACCGCATACATATATCCTCATTTACAAAATTATCTCCCACACTACTCAGGCAGTGAGGGCTTAACAGACATACATGAGACAGCGAAGGTTAAAATTCACAGTGTATTTATTTGGTGCACATAGGGAAAAAAAGAATCTTTGAGTACAAAATTCAGTGAAAATAGAAAAAGGAGCAAAATAGGGAAAACATGGTTACACAGCCTTGGTTGATGGCTGAAAGGGGCTGAAAGGGGTCCAGGTACGGTGGAGCAGTGACGAGTGCAATGGCTTAGGGATGTCTTCTTCGGTCTCCAACAGCTTTGCCATGCTTCACTCGCTCCACACCGCAGCCATGTGCTCCTCTGCTATCCAAAACATTGATGGTGCTGAACCAGCACAGCCTGTTCAGGTTTTTTATCAAGAAGAAAAACCTTAAAACATGTATCTTCAATTCAGTAAAACTTTCAATATAACAGAACTGTCAAAATTTTTGTACAGTGCAGCTGGATTTCCTGTCACTGTGGGTTAGGGTTAGAGCAGAGTAGCATAGTGCAGAGTCTGATACAGTTGCAGAGTAGATGAACAAATCCCCCTTTTTTCTCCATGGACTTTAATGTTGAATCAGAAAAAAACACTTTAGTCTAAAGTGAACAGTTGTTTTATATGTCTGAAATTAGTTTAGCTCCTGAGATTAACAATGGCAAGGGTTAAATATTTGTGCAGTATGAATGATAGAAGAACAGGCAGAGCCTATATTACAGAAGGTGCTCTTGTACTTGTCAGACCATAAGATAACCAAGTTCGCCATCTTGTGTTCATCAAGAAACATATCTTTCTTTTCCTCTATTTATGCTATTTATATTCTTGAGTCTACAAAACTTTCCCTAGGTTCTACCTAGCTTAAACCTTGCCATTTTAAAAAACATGTCCCCACCAAGAGATGTCAGAGTGACCATTTTAGCAATTATAAAGGAAACCCAGCAAATCTGTACACTCTATAGATTACACTGAACACCTGCTTAGATACAGAACTGCTCTGAACAGCAGCTGGTCAGCGTATTTCTCTAATATCAATAATGCCAGCTGTAATAATTGATTTATTTTGAAGATGAGAGCCCGAGCTGCTTCTGTATATTTTCACGTTCGCCTAACACGCGAAAGGCCCCCGGTTCGAAACCGGGCAGAAACAACCCAAGGCTTTTGAGCTTTGCTTCAGTATGTGTCCACGCATCCTAATCGGCACCCTGAAGGTGACTGGAGCAGTTTCTCCACAATGTGATGCCTAGTTTGAAATGCGCTTTAGTGCATAGAAAATGAACAAGTGTATACTTCAAATCAAGCAGCGGTTAGGGGCTTTTGCTGCAGGCCGCAAGCCATCACTTACACCGCAATTGGAAATCGGAAAGAGCTCTCACCAAAGAACTCTGGCCAAAGCCTGTCAAATGCAACTGGTGGACTTTGCCGTTCCGTTTTGACTTTCGAGACCGGGCAGAAACAAGCCTTGAGCTTTGCTCCAGTAAGAGCCCACTTGTCCTAATCAGGACCCTGAAGGTGACTAGAGCAGTTTCTCCACTATGTGGTGCCTAGCTTCAAATGGGCTTTAGTGCATGAACAAGTGTTTGCTTGTTCGAGTCGAGCAACAAGTAAGGCTGTTTTTTTTTGGCCTCAGGCAGCAAGCAACCACTTAGAACACAAGTGGAAATCACTTGTGGAAAGACCTCTCACAAGCAGAGAAGCCTTCGTCACACTCTTGCCAAAGCCTGCTAAACACAGCTGGCGGACTTTCCTGTTCCGTTTGCCTTTTCAAGGGCGGCCCTCGTACATTTGCCATGCTCCAACATGCGGCTTAAAGGTCGTGCGTTGGCCGGGAATCGAACCCGGGTCAACTGCTTGGAAGGCAGCTATGCTCACCACTATACCACCAACGCCTGAGGCTGCTCGCTCATTACTCGGTTGAAGGAACGCTTAAGCCTTTGCGTTGATCGATTATTTATTTATTTACTTACTTTGCGGTTCCCCTGCCGAATGGAAACACTTTCCTTCGCTTCTGTTTCTGTAGTGTAGTGGTTATCACATTCGCCTCACACGCGAAAGGTCCCCGGTTCGAAACCGGGCAGAAACATCTTTTGGTGGTCAGGGGCTTGTGCTTTGCGTCGAATAAGACTCGAGTATTGCGCTCTGTAGCACCCGTGCCTTGGGAACAAGCAGAAACTGAGATCCGGCCCCACTCCCACATAGTTTCTGTAGCGTGACTGTTTTCACGTTTTCTGCTCATTTGCGCTGGCGAACAAAAGTCTTGATATTGTCTTTTTTTTGTTTTCTATTTTGGTTTAATTGATTTATTTTGAAGATGAGAGCCCGAACAGCTTTTTTTTGTAGTTTCTGTAGTGTAGTGGTAATCACGTTCGCCTAACACGCGAAAGGCCCCCGGTTCGAAACCGGGCAGAAACAACCCAAGGCTTTTGAGCTTTGCTTCAGTATGCGTCCACTCGTCCTAATCGGCACCCTGAAGGCGACTGGAGCAGTTTCTCCACAATGTGATGCCTAGTTTGAAATGCGCTTTAGTGCATAGAAAATGAACAAGTGTATACTTCAAATCAAGCAGGGCTTAGGGGCTTTTGCTGCAGGCCGCAAACCATCACTTACACCGCAATTGGAAATCAGAAAGAGCTCTCACCAAAGAACTCTGGCCAAAGCCTGTCAAATGCAACTGGTGCACTTTGCCGTTCCGTTTTGACTTTCGAGAACGGGCAGAAACAAGCCTTGAGCTTTGCTCCAGTAAGAGCCCACTTGTCCTAATCAGGACCCTGAAGGTGACTAGAGCAGTTTCTCCACTATGTGGTGCCTAGCTTCAAATGGGCTTTAGTGCATGAACAAGTGTTTGCTTGTTCGAGTCGAGCAACAAGTAGGGCTTTTTTTTTTTGGCCTCAGGCAGCAAGCAACCACTTAGAACACAAGTGGAAATCACTTGTGGAAAGACCTCTCACAAGCAGAGAAGCCTTCGTCACACTCTTGCCAAAGCCTGCTAAACGCAGCTGGCGGACTTTTCTGTTCCGTTTGCCTTTTCAAGGGCGGTCCTCGTACATTTGCCACGCTCCAACATGCGGCTTAAAGGTCGTGTGTTGGCCGGGAATCGAACCAACGCCTGGGGCCGTGCACTCATTACTCGGTTGAAGGAACGCTTAAGCCTTTGCATTGATCGATTATTTATTTATTTACTTACTTTGCGGTTCCCCCGCCGAAAGGAAACGCTTTCCTTCGCTTCTGTTTCTGTAGTTTAGTGGTTATCACGTTTGCCTCACACGCGAAAGTTCCCCGGGCCGAAACCGGGCAGAAACATCTTTTGGTGGTCAGGGGCTTGTGCTTTGCGTCGAATAAGACTCGAGTTTTGCGCTCTGTGGTACCCGTGCCTTTGGGAACAAGCTGAAACTGAGGTCCGGCCCCACTCCAACATAGTTTCTGTAGCGTGACTGTTTTCACGTTTTCTGCTCATTTGCACTGGCGAACAAAGGTCTTGATATTGTCTTTTTTTTTCTGTTTTCTTTTTTGGTTTAATTGATTTATTTTGAAGATGAGAGCCCGAACAGCTTTTTTTTGTAGTTTCTGTAGTGTAGTGGTAATCACGTTCGCCTAACCCGCGAAAGGCCCCCGGTTCGAAACCGGGCAGAAACAACCCAAGGCTTTTGAGCTTTGCTTCAGTATGCGTCCACTCGTCCTAATCGGCACCCTGAAGGCGACTGGAGCAGTTTCTCCACAATGTGATGCCTAGTTTGAAATGCGCTTTAGTGCATAGAAAATGAACAAGTGTATACTTCAAATCAAGCAGGGCTTAGGGGCTTTTGCTGCAGGCCACAAACCATCACTTACACCGCAATTGGAAATCAGAAAGAGCTCTCACCAAAGAACTCTGGCCAAAGCCTGTCAAATGCAACTGGTGCACTTTGCCGTTCCGTTTTGACTTTCGAGAACGGGCAGAAACAAGCCTTGAGCTTTGCTCCAGTAAGAGCCCACTTGTCCTAATCAGGACCCTGAAGGTGACTAGAGCAGTTTCTCCACTATGTGGTGCCTAGCTTCAAATGGGCTTTAGTGCATGAACAAGTGTTTGCTTGTTCGAGTCGAGCAACAAGTAGGGCTTTTTTTTTTTGGCCTCAGGCAGCAAGCAACCACTTAGAACACAAGTGGAAATCACTTGTGGAAAGACCTCTCACAAGCAGAGAAGCCTTCGTCACACTCTTGCCAAAGCCTGCTAAACGCAGCTGGCGGACTTTTCTGTTCCGTTTGCCTTTTCAAGGGCGGTCCTCGTACATTTGCCACGCTCCAACATGCGGCTTAAAGGTCGTGTGTTGGCCGGGAATCGAACCAACGCCTGGGGCCGTGCACTCATTACTCGGTTGAAGGAACGCTTAAGCCTTTGCATTGATCGATTATTTATTTATTTACTTACTTTGCGGTTCCCCCGCCGAAAGGAAACGCTTTCCTTCGCTTCTGTTTCTGTAGTTTAGTGGTTATCACGTTTGCCTCACACGCGAAAGTTCCCCGGGCCGAAACCGGGCAGAAACATCTTTTGGTGGTCAGGGGCTTGTGCTTTGCGTCGAATAAGACTCGAGTTTTGCGCTCTGTGGTACCCGTGCCTTTGGGAACAAGCTGAAACTGAGGTCCGGCCCCACTCCAACATAGTTTCTGTAGCGTGACTGTTTTCACGTTTTCTGCTCATTTGCACTGGCGAACAAAGGTCTTGATATTGTCTTTTTTTTTCTGTTTTCTTTTTTGGTTTAATTGATTTATTTTGAAGATGAGAGCCCGAACAGCTTCTTTGTAGTTTCTGTAGTGTAGTGGTTATCACGTTCTCCTAACCCGCGAAAGGCCCCCGGTTCGAAACCGGGCAGAAACAACCCAAGGCTTTTGAGCTTTGCTTCAATATGCGTCCACTCGTCCTAATCGGCACCCTGAAGGCGACTGGAGCAGTTTCTCCACAATGTGATGCCTAGTTTGAAATGCGCTTTAGTGCATAGAAAATGAACAAGTGTCTACTTCAAATCAAGCAGCGCGTAGGGGCTTTTGCTGCAGGCCGCAAGCCATCACTTACACCACAATTGGAAATCGGAAAGAGCTCTCACCAAAGAACTCTGGCCAAAGCCTGTCAAATGCAACTGGTGGACATTGCTGTTCCGTTTAAACTTTCGAGACCGGGCAGAAACAAGCCTTGAGCTTTGCTCCAGTAAGAGCCCACTTGTCCTAATCAGGACCCTGAAGGTGACATACTCACAATTTGCTACTTTTTAAAAAACATGTGTTCATTCATATCTAAGAATATTGTATTTTGCAATAATAAAAATGTTTACTCACCCAGTGAAAGCCACAGATACATGAATATAACAGTGAACATGATGACTGGTCTCAGCTGATTGAAAATATTCTTTCTTTACTCTGATATGTTAACATCATAAAGGTTCATGAAGCTCCACCCCAAAGCATCACATGACAGTGTCAGTGATGTTAGTGTTGATTCTTATTGAAACATCCTGGCTTTACATTCATTTGGAACCTGTCCTGAACATGCAGTAAACAAACAATAACAGAATGAAAGATTTTTAATAAGGAGAAATATTTATTCCATTTCATAACATTAATCAATAATTGAATTAGAAAATACTTTGTTGTGTGGATTATAAATAGTGCATCTACTTTGGGACATTTAGGGTTGTTTTTGTTTATTTTGAAGCCTGTTTGTTAAATAGGATTACAAACATTTTGTGGAGTATTTCACTGAGGTGAGGAACAAACCAGCCTCTTTTCTTTCTTGTGTCTATTATTTTTTAATCAATCTCATTTGATTTCTTATTAATATCATTATTCTGCTTAAAAAAATCACCGTCCCAAAAATCAATCATCCCATAACCTTGTACTCCAGTACATGTTGATTCTGAACTAATGCATGTACTAATCTCAAACTAATAAAGAGCTAACCTTAACTATGCTGTGAGTTTTATAAATTCATGTGGGAATAATACCACCTCACACATTTCACACACACACACACACATATATATCATGGATATTTCCTTGCTAGACCACCAGAGGGCAGCACTGAACATTAGAGTTGAACTCTATTTTGGTTCTATGTTTATTTCCCCTGTTCAGTTGGTTCACCTGTTTAGTGTTATGTGAGTAGTGACACAGGAATTAGCTTCCCGAGTTAAGCGCCTTTGCTGTACCTTGTAATTGCCTAGCTTCTGTTTGACGCACGTTTGTTTGCCTAGCCTAACCTAGCCTAGCCTAGCCTAAACTAGCTTAGCATAGCCTAGCCTAGTTTATTTCCGAATCAGGTTTTGGTTTGCTTTATTTTACTGCAGTTTCTGCTTCTATGTAGTAGTTTATTCAGCAGAATAAAAGACAAATTCAAAGTTATAAAAATGAAATGTTTTAAAATGTCTGTGTATTGATAAATCCTTTATTATAAGAAGAGGAATTGTGGGATCTTTTGATTCTGTTCGCCAAAAAGATTCGCTTAAATTCATTTACTGATGTTCTCAGTGACTCTTCATAAGTTACATCATTACACCAGTTGGTGTTTCAGTCTGTCAATACATTCATTTAAAAAAAAAAAGGTTTCAGGAGAGTTTCAAGTCTTAGTATTATAATTGATTCGAATTGGCATGTCGACTTTTAAGAGGTCTGATAAAGTTATTTTCAAGAAAGCCATTTCAGGCAGTGAGAGAGGATCGAGCGATACAAATGTAATTTGGAAAAAAATACACATTTTTATGTTAGTGTATTAAATAGTTTTAATACAATAATTTAGCCATCTAGCCAATGTAGCCATCAGTCATTTCAGAATAACAGTCTCTGTTTCTTTCCTGACAATGTTTGCATCTTCATCCTTTGGTCCAATTTTATCTGCAAAACTGCCTGGTGTAAGAAGAACATAAAGAAATATATCAGTGAAGTATTTTTTGCAAATCATATAATAAAAAATAAAAAAATGACTAGATTAATACAAATGGTAATTAATCAATATAATTTATAAACAGATTAAATATCATTGTAATAATTATTATAACAGATGAAAAATAAATGACCTGTAACTAGAGTGAGAATCAGTGGTATGTATCTCACTATGTACAGTAAGTTGTATAGTTGATCCATTTCTGAACACAGCTCTGTGAGGATTCTGTATAATAGTGCTGTATGTGCTGAACTTTACACGTCTCTAGAAGGACACACCCAGGAAGTGATGTTGTATTTTTCAGATTCCCTCTAAAATAATCCAAATAAATCAAATATAGCATTAATATTCTAACTTTAATGGTACAAGAATGTCCAGAACAGAGCATTTACTGGGTTTCTGATCCACAGTGTCCACTGGTTCCATGCAATAATAACCAGTTACACAACAAACTAGCTGTTTGGTTAAATGATGGTTAATGATACAGGTTGATGATGAAGTGAATGTAAAAGTGTAAATATCTCCATCTTGTGAGAAAAGCATGGCTCTTAAGTTGGTAAAAGGAAAAGAAGAGTAAAGCTCAGTGTAATCACTGCTTGACTCGTATGAACATTTTAGAATAACAGAGTCTGTTTCTTTTCTGACAATGTTGGCATCTTCATCGGTCAGCCCAATTTAATCTGCTAAACTGCCCATTATAAAGAAGAATATAAATAAACTATTTAGTAGAATAACAAGTAAACTCTATGTCACAATTGTTTACTGTGAAAAGTAGCTTCCATCATCTCAGAGAATGTGAGCAGGTTGTGTGGTGCTCTAGTTCTAGACCCACAATAAGATAAGTGACTGCGCCATCTTGTGTTCACTGAAGAGAAAAACCTTAACACACTAATAAATAGTTTTATAATTTAGCAATTTAAAATTTCTCTCTCTCTCTCTCTCTCTCTCTCTCTCACATACACACACACACACACATTTTCATGAAAAAAAGGGATTTAAAGGTCAGACACACATCAGCAGGTAAAAGATAGTGTAGTGTGTGAACATTATCTGTGAGTGAGCATGTAGTGAACACACCCCTATTACACCAATAAACTTATCACATGCAATTACAATTGTGTAGTATGAAAGGTTCAGTGACAACAGCCTATGCAGGATTATAAAGTAAATAAAAGATTTAAACATCGCTTGGTGAAATATATTTATGGCTTGTTAAAGTTGGGCTGTCAAAATACATAATACTTAAAATAAGTAATTGTTCTTTATTATAACAATGACACAACACCACACTACAAGAACACACTTTAAGCAGAAGGATTTTAACAGTGTGATAGCACAGTGACACAGCAGGTAGTGTTGCTGCATCACAGCTTCAGGGTCCCCAGTTTGATGATGAGTTCAGGTTACTGTCAGTTTGTGTGCAGTTTTGCATCACCTCCAAAATACATGACAGTAGTAAATTTACTAATAAATTCACTATGTGTAAATAAGTATGTGAAAGGGTTTGTGTATGGAGCTCTGCAAAGGACTGACATCCCATTCAGGGTGTTTCCTACCTCATGTGTGGGACAGACTCCATATCAACCATGACCCTGATCAGTAGAGAGAAAGAGAGAATCCCCCAAAAGGACATGTAACTTTCTCTAAAGCACTGGCAAAACTTCTTTCAATATAACAAAACTTTGTGAAAGTTTTTGTACAGTGCAGCTGGATTTCCTGTCACTGTGGGCCTCAGAGCACAGTAGTATAGAGCAGAGTCTGATACAGCAGCAGAGGAGATGATCAGATCCACTTTCTTACTCGTTTTATCTGGTTTTATGGACAATCGTGGATGAGGTGGTTGAGCCTCAGTGACATAACTACCACTTTCATCAGTTAGCAGCAGAAACTCAGGTCTTGATCCAGGTTTTTGTCGATACCAGTGGAGTCTGTCAACTGATCCAGTATATGTGCAGGACAGTGAGATGTTGCTGCCTTCCATTGAAAATACATTGGTTTGATCTGGTTTAATGTTATTGTCAGCAGCTTCTGCTATAAAAACATTACAACAATATTGTGATATTTTAATCATAAATGACACATTTCACATGGAAAATTGTGTCTTCTTAATTAGTAAAAATAATATTTTGTGTGCAGTGTATATGACTTACCAACATCAGCAAGAGTGAAAAACACCACGAAGAGGAACAACATTGTTTTCCTGAGTGTTTAGTTCAATCCTCTAGCTTTAGAAATGAATGTCAGTGTTACTATTTGATGTACATCTCCACCTCTAGCTCCACCTACTTGTATTTATGCATATTCATGACAACTGTTCTATACTCAATATTTTGACATTATGAGTTTGGATCGCTCTCTCTCTCTATCTCTCTCTCTCTCTCTCTCTCTCTCTCTATCTCTCTTTCTCATTAATAAAATAAGAATATTTTAATGGAGATTGCCACAGATTGCCTTGTTTTTTTTTTTCCCACAAGGATGTTGAAAGCAGTCATAAAACTCAACTCTACTGAATTGGTCATAAAGAAAGTCCTACATTGTGTCCTATCAGGGGAGTAAACACACAATATGACCTTGAATTTACTTAAATGCTTGATTATTAATCACAAGATAATATTTGAAACCAAAATACTTTCATAAAATGATTCTATGACAAAACAGTAGAAAAAATCAGTGCACTAATGAATGAGATCTAGTCAACCTTGAATGAGGAACCTGTCCTAAGCACATAGTAAACAAATACTGACAGCATATCATTTTTAATAATAAAAACAATCAATCTATTCTATAAACATTAAATCATCATTAAATTACTATATATTGTGGTTGAAAAAAATAATATACACACATTGGGGCATTGTTTGTGTGCTTATTTGTTTGTTGTGATTATAAATAGGACAGTTTGGAGGGTATTTCACTGAGGTAATGAACGAACCAGCCTCTTTTCTGTCTTTGTCTATTTTACTTTGTCATGACCCATTTGATTTTAATATAATTGATAAAGCCATCTGCTTAATAAAGCCACTGTGAAAACATTAGGCATCATCAAAAACACTTTGCAGTCCACAAATTAGTATTGATTCACCCCTAATTATTAACAGTAGTACAGATTTATTATCAAATATAATTAGGATCATCTGTGACTTGGGGCCTGAAACAAAAATCTCACTTAGAAGTTTCCTAAACAATCTTGCTTTCTTTTACAGGTTCTGCAGATGCAGGGTCTCAGAGGGTAACAGACATATTCCCAAAACCCACAGCAATTAAGTGCTGAAGTATTCAATCAATGTCAAAAACACACTGGGAAATCAAACTAGTGGACATTCTTATTATTCAAGACTCAAGACCAAAGTAAACCTGCACAGAAACATATGTTGAACACGTCAGATCTCAAGCACAATAAACACAGAAATAACTGTTCATCAAAGAATTAGCATTTATTATCATTATACCTGTAATAGTATAGCATTTTGTGGTATTTCTAACATGTGAACTTTACACTGTCATTTACTAAGCTAGCTAAAGTCAGTGGGCTAAAAGCTGCCACCACTGGCTATGAGAACTGCCCTTAGTGCTGTGGAGACTGAGTGAACATGTGGCAGCACAGTGAGAGTCTGGAGTGGAGCAACCATTTCCATTTCAACCACAACTTGTGATTTCAAGTGCTATTTTATAATCTGCCAAATAATGAAGAGTGAAGTATTTAGTTCAGTGTTAAATTAAAAATCAGCATCCTAAATTATTTAAATACATATTGTTATTGAACTTTGTGTTACATTTTTATTACATCAGGGGAATAACAAATTCATTTTTTTGATTAAAGATTAACATTTATTTTTAAAGGATTTCTTCTCTGATTGTTCAACCAATAAGCATTACCAACATATGTATGAGGATCATTGTTGAAATTCAAAGCAAATCAACATCAAGGTCTGAGAATTAAGAAAGAAAAGTGTATTTGAATGAAACAGGTAAACATCTCCCCCTGCTGAGAAAAAAAACATGCAGCTTGACTTTTTGTACAGTCTGTTTGAGTTTTGTGTCACTGTGGGCTCCATGGTGCAGTAGTACAGTACAGAGTCTGATACTGCAGCAGGAAAGATCTCCAGATCTACTTTCTTCTCATTTTTACGAACTTTGGTGGATAGTCTTGGGTCATGTTCAGCTTTAGTGACACTATCTGAGGATTTAGGAATTAGCAGCAGAAACTCTGGTTCTGATTGAGGTTTTTGTCGATACCAGTGGAGATAGTAAGCTGAATCATCATATGTGCAGGTCAGTGTGATGTTGCTGCCTTCACTTGAAGATATGATGGTTTGTTCTGGTGTAATGCTGCTGTCAACAGCACCTGCTATAAAACATTACAACAACATAAACATTTCTACTTTCATTGTGTAAATTAATTAATCATGTTTAGGTATCAGCTCATTTCCAGCATTCACCTAAAGTTTGTGTATAATATAAATGTCTTACCAATGTTTTTAACAACTATGAAAATAAAGAAGAGTAACATGACTGTTGTGTCTCTCTTGCAGTAGGTATAAATGGCAGGATCTCTGTGAAACTTTCTAAACTGTATCTTACCACATCTAGCTCCACCCACTTTTACTCAGTAATAATATTTTGTCAGTTCTGGCATTATATATGCTAAATCCATTGTTTAAACAACAAGCAGTGAATGTTCATAATATATTTTATTGCTTGTTTAAGTCTGTTAAGGCTAAATTTTGATAAATTTAGTGATAATATTAAGCAGTTCACTAGAATGAGAACCTCTTTACTAATTGTTTCCATATTGTTTCTGTAGTATAGTAACTGCATTCAATCATATATTCAGATTAATTTTAATTCACTAGTGAACCTTTGCTTACTTGCTACACGTTCTAATTTTTTTTTTTACAGTGAATCATTTTTGGCATACATTTATGCTGGTATTTTTTATTATGTGCACATTTTAGAGGCATGCAATACGACAATTCACTGCAGACTTTGGTCCAAGTAAAAGCATGTCTCTTTTGTCCAGTTTGATGAAGGTCCTGCTGTGCTGTTTAGCTGTGAGATGAAGTCATGTGAAGTCACCAGATTACGTCTACAATCCGATAGCAAGCAGTTGGCTAAGTTCTGAATCATCTATATTTTGTTATAATTTGCATAAAATAATACACACACTAGTGAGCTACAGCAGCTAGTTAGTCAAGTAGATAAGTAGCACCTTGACATATCTTCAGCATCCCTGCTTTGATTCTGAGCCACAGATTACTCACTATGTGTAGTTTTGGATGCTCTCTCCATGGCCACAAGACATGCCAATAGCTGATTTATCTAGATTGCCCCTAGGTGTGAATGTGTGTTTTAGCATGGTGTCCTGTAAGAGGCTTCAATCCAAGGACCCACCCTACTCCCAGCATTCCTGGGATAGGCTCAAGGTTGGAGCTTTGATTTTCAGAGGTTATTTGGTGAAATACACCATGGGATTTGCACCTCCTTGGACCTCTCGAGAAACAAGCTTCCAAATGAGAACCAAGCAGCCGGCACTCCAAGTTTCCATTAGTTTTGTCCCACTCAGTCTATTCCATGTAACATGTTAACAATATAGGAAGGGCTCATCTGGGATCTCTCACACCCATAGCGAGAATCATAACTCTAGACCAATGAGCCAGATTGCCCTGGACAGGGAAGTTGTGCACTGATGCAATTTCATTGTACCCTGCAAATGTACATCTTCCTGTTCTATGGGCTCATGCTAAACTTTTCAGTTGACGACTATTGTAATAATTTCACTAACTCCATTTTGTTGGAAAGGAGACATCAACAAGCAGTGTTCTTGGGGATGTGCCCAAAGAACAGAAAGGAATGAAAGGAAGCCAATATTAAGTGGCAGGACCTTGGTTCATTTCATGAAAATAGTCAACATTAACTAAATACAAATTAATTTCTTTTCATTAAGTAGCACTGGTTTCAGTAGAGATGAAAATACTTACACAAATAGTGACAATGTGCAAAGCTTCATGTACATGTACAATCTCAGTACTTTTTCCACACCTGTGATATGGTGTATTCCAGTGGCGGACTGTGCATTTCACACCTAGGCCTTCACTGGTGTCCTTCCTGAATTAATCCACCTCTATACCATCATTATGACGCCACGGCAATAGATACTAATCAACCGTTAAATAGAAAAGTATATATTCTCTGATTATCCAATCAAAGGACGGGAAATTGCTGACATAATCGTATGCCTGCTAGATGGACCCAATGACACCAACTCGAAATCTGATTGGTTAATTTAACAGTTTCATTGCCATTTATTTTAAGCTATGGGCGCCTGCACTATTGATTCTGAAGGCCTTAAGGCAGATTTCTTTCACCCTGGCAACACATGATGTCAGCCACTGGCTGAAATATGATTGGATAAATACTCTTATCATAAATATACACTACTGGAAGCAGCGCAACCAAGAGAAAAGCTATGAAGTTTAGAGAATAGACAACTGTGAATAATTTAATACACATTCATGGAAAAATATATTAAATATATTAAAATGCAAGTCAGTGATTCAGATCACTGCTGTTTAGGCCAGCAGAGAAGGCCTTGCTGGCACTGACGGCCCACCACTGGTGTATTCCCTCCTTATGCCTAGTGTGTCCATGATTCTGGAGCCTTTATTTAGGAAGATCAGTGAATGAACCCATTGTGGAATTCATGTAATGATACACATGAAAATACATATTGTAATTAGTCATATTAACATGTTTGTGTTACAGCCTGGGAATTATGTTCTGTTGGCAAAATTTCCCATCTTCTGTTTAGTTCAGTAAAACATTTTAAAACTTTATCTACTGCCATCTGTACAGAGTGTGTAAGCTCTTCTCTCTGGCAATACAGGTCCATCACAGACATAATTAAACTGAACAAAGTGACATTTATAGAATGAGAAATGCAGCATAACCAGTTTTTAGACATCTTTAGGCAGACTGACTGCTTTTACTGTCATGGACTGCTGGACAGTTCCCTGTCAGGACACCAGAGGGCGGTCTGGCAGGGTTTAATTATGTTCCCATGTGTTTTTGTTAATGTTGTATGCACCCTACCGCCCCACTGCTGCACACCTGTTCCTTACTTTTCAATGACTTTATCAGTACCTACTGCTTCTGATTCAGTATCTTCTGCTCGGCCACTGATACAGTACGCATTGATCAGTATAAGTGTGTAGTATAAATACAATATTGATATTCTTCATCTGTCATGTTGACATGGTGACCTGCAACTGCAAATCTGTAACAGTCTGCCAGTTAGAGCACCTGAACTTATTTTAATGATATTTATGGCTTTTGTCTGCATTTTGATGACATTTGGAAGTCACTTCCCCACAATGTTGACATCTTTGTCCTTCGGCCAAATTTTATCAGCAGAACTGCCTGTTGTATTGAAAAATGATTAATAAAAATATAATACAAATATCGAAAAATTCTAAAAATGTTTTTTGTGTAACACCAAAAACACTGACATTAAAAATAAATGAATTAATTCTATGAATATTAGTTAATTCCATTAATTAATTGATGAACTGATGAAAATTACCTGTAACTAGAGTGAGAATCAGTGGTATGTATCTCACTATGTACAGTAAGTTGTATAGTTGATCCATTTCTGAACACAGCTCTGTGAGGATTCTGTATAATAGTGCTGTATGTGCTGAACTTTACACGTCTCTAGAAGGACACACCCAGGAAGTGATGCTGTTGTAGTGTAGAGTCATTAATATGGCTGTGTTGTATTTTAAGATTCATCATCTATACCATACTATAAGCCTTTATCTGTTTGTGTGTTTTTTTAATTATTTGTACATTTATAAATAATTATGATAATTTGCTGTGGAAAATCATAGGAAACTGGATCCATGAGTAAACTGGATCCAATCTCTCATAAGTAAATTTGCTGTGTCTGTTCCCAAAAGGTAATTAAATTCAGTTCACTTCATTTTCATTCATATCACTTTTAACAATGGACATTGTCTCAATGCAGCTTTACAGAAATACAGAAATTCAGAATAGAAATTACAAAGTTGAAAATTAACTTTACCCCTAATGAGCAACTCTGAGGCAACAGCGGCAAGAAAAAACTCTGTGAGACGATATGAGGAAGACTCAAATGTGAACCCATCCTCATCTGGGTGATACCAGAGAGTGTGATTATGAATAAATTACCTTCTAATTGTATATTATCAAACATTAAAAGCAGCAGAGGAGATGATCAGATCCACTTGTTTAGTTTTATCATCAACTTTAGCAGACAGACGTGGTGGCATAGGGTTTTACCTTTTACCCTCCTTTCTGAAAAGATCAATGATAACTTACCTAATGAAAGCCACAGACACATGAATATAACAGTGATCATGATGAATGGTGTTAGTAAAATGACAATATTCTGAGGTCTTTCTGTACTCTATTATATTAATATTTCAGAGGTTCATGTCTCCACAAAGTGTGACATTCTCCATCCCGCTCCCTGTATTCCAGAGATAGGCTCCAGGTTGGAGCTTTAATTTTCAGAGGTAATTACAGTGGGATTTGAACCTTCTTGGACCTCTGGAGAAACAAGCTTCCAAGCGAGAACCAAGCCAGCAGTGCAAGTTTCCATTAGTTTTATCCCAACCACTCTATTCCATGTAAAAGCAGGGCTCGTCCGGGATTTGAACCCGGGACCTCTCGCACCCTAAGCGAGAATCATACCCCTAGACCAACGAGCCAGGTCATCCCTGTTACCTTGATGTGTGCCAATGAAGGTTCACTGTACTCTGTAACTGTATGACCTTCTTGCTCATATGGACTGGGGTCCGAGTAAAAGGAACTCGGTTACACAAAGTCAAGTTAACAATAAAGCGAGGCTCCTGTGGGATTCAAACCTTTTTGGAATCCAGACGCTAAGTGTGAACCAAGTAAGCAGCTCTTGCCATTGGGCCAAATTATGTCATTTACAGGGTTGTTACTGTAGTCTTAGATTTCTGTTCTTGGTGAACAGGAATGAAACCCGATGTGGTCTTTAGCTGTTGTAGCTCATCTACCTCAAGAATTGATTATGGGGCACTATTTCAGTAGAGCTTATTTATTTCCTGATTGTGTGATGGAAACTGTGTTTTTATTTTCCACAATTCTTATTCTTAGTTATACATACTTTCAGGTATCCTGTAATTCTCAAAAATATATTAAAGATCCTGCAAAGACACACATGATGAACACATTAAATAGCATGCTCAGTAAAATAAACAAACAAACAAACATAAAATAAAAATAAATCAGATCAGCTGCTTGTCAAAAGAGTTGTACAATATCCACATTTTTATTCCTAGAACATAATCAAATTCCAGCATGTGATCTTTACACTGTCATTAAGTAAATAAACCATCAAACCTGCCACTATTGTTTATGAGAACTGCACTTAATACTGCAGAGGGAGTGAACATGTGGCTTCTTCAAACACACACCTAACTTTTCTATCTGTATTTGGATTCACTTAGAATGTTTTGTCTATTCAATTCAAATAAAGTATTCATATATGGTTATATACATATATTTCTATTGGATCAATAATCAGAATGCTGATGTTATGCATAGCTTCCAGTCTTTTCTTCTTATTGTGATTCTTTAACACTTTCATGTTTGAGGTCTCTGTAGGTTTTTGGACAGTGAAGTTGACTTTCCTGTCACTGTGGGCTGCAAGGCGCAGTAGTACAGTGCAGAGTCTGATACTGAAGCAGGCGAGATCTCCAAATCCACACGCTTCAGACTCTTATGAACTTTAGCAGACAAATGAGGATGAGGAGTATCACCTGTCTGATTCCCTCCCGATTCCATCAATAGAACGAGGAATTCTGGTGCTGCATTGGAATATTGTCCATACCACTGTAGATTGTTCATAGAAACAGTGTATTTATAATCACAGGAGAGTGTAACTGCTTGCTCCTCTTTACCATAGACAGCAGAAGATGTTGGAGTAATGCTGTCCTGTGTGCTCTCACCTGAAGAGGACATTTATTTCAGAATATTATCATTTTATATTATACAGTATACATACAGTACATGCTTACAATCTAAAACACTCACACATGGAAACATTTCTTTACTAGTTATAAAACATTTAAACAAGATATATGGGGATATATAAAATATAAGCTTATATAAACAGAAACACAGAAAGCCATCATGTTTTAATTTCCTCTGTTCTTCTGAAAGTTTCCTTTTTATGTTATTGTAAATGTCAAGTTTCCTTCTACTCTGTCTTCAGTGAAGCATCTAAGCATTTCTTGTGTACAAAGCCTCAACTGTAGCTTCCCTCTGTTTTAACCAATCAGAGTGCAGGATTTGCCGCATTATGTAAAATACACACACATGTTCTAAAAGAATTTAATGAGCAAAAGATTCATATATTTACTTCCTGTATTTCCTATTTCTATGAACTTAAACCTTTTCTAATCTACAAAATATATTGTTGCAATTACAAACAATTCTTATTGTGAAATTAAATTCTTCAGCAGATTTATAGTACACCCTTAAAGTCTAAACAAAACACCAAATTATAACAATATAAAACCCCTAACAAGGTGGTGTTTGAGAGCATGTGCACAAATATATAAGCATCTTGTATTAAGCTCAAGATTCTGCAGTAATTCAAGTGTTTCAGTCGGACTGCACTCCACACACCATGTATCTGTGCTGAAGCTTTGTTCAGGTTTAATGTTCATGGCTACTTTAACACTCCACATGGTTCTGTTGTGTCCAGGTCCAATCAGGTTCAGTTCTAGAGTATTTTCATGTCATGTACTGCCATCTGCAGGAGCTGAATTTAAATAGACATATACATTGTTTACATCAAGAACCATCAATATATTTAAAACAAAAGTATTGCTCACCACGCTGGGAATAGTTCACAGTTTCAATTCACAGATTCATTTGGAATCATTACAGCATTTCAGCATATCAGAACACAAGAATAACTCGTCTTTTTCTTTTTTATCTGTATTTCTGACATTAACCTAGACAAAAACAAGTCCTCAGATTCAGCATCCTTAAAGAGACAAATTTGCTGGTGTGCTTGTGATTATTGTCCTTTAATATGACCCAGTTTCAGCACAACATAAGCTCATGGACAGTCTTACATTTGTCTCAAGAATATTCTAATATAAAGTGGAGATCATCAATGTCCAAATGATTAAAAGTTTTCTAGAGCCTGTGGCTGCAAAACAACCGAATCCTCACCCCTCCACCAACATGACACTTGGTATGAGGTGTTTGTTGTGATAAACTCTGTTTGACCTTCACCAAACATGAAACTATGAATAATGATTAACCATCAGTCCAAAAAAATATTGTTCCCAAATTTGTTAAGATGCTGCCATGTTTTTTTGGAGAGAAAGGGCTTCTTCCTCTCACCTCTTCCATGAAAGCCATATGTGGAGGCAGGACTGAGGTGGAGCACAGGTTTGTGAATGGAAGGTGGTGCAGGGAAGAGTAAGTGCTGTTTCCACAGGTCAGGGTCGTAACACTTAAGACCTGGGAAATGCAACTGTGAATGGATTTTTGCTGATCCATTTAAAATTTGGCAGACATTGTACATCCATCTAACTGAAAATACAAATGTTAATACAAAATTTCCATTTTCATTTCATTTTCACTCAATCTTGATGAATTTCATTATGATCAATAAAAGGAAAGCAAATTTGACTAACACTTTCCTTATTCATCCATTTTAACTTCTTGTAACTATACAATGGAATTATGGTCTGGAGTGCTCACATTTTGTTCTGGATCTTAGTTCACATTTGGTAAAGTAACATACATTTATACACACAGGTATAATAAACACATGAAAGAATAAATAAATGTATGAATGGAAAATAAATTACAGGATATATAATTATAGGATATTGTTTGTACCAATAAAGCAGAATGTTATCTCTGCTTCACTTATATGAACATTTCAGAGTAACAGTGTACTGAATAAACAAAAAGTAACCATGTGCCTTTATCATGAATTAACTTGAATGAATCACAGAACCAGATAGGATCTTGCGCATGCGCGGTCAATACAAAATGAACGAATCTCTCCCGATTCATATTACGGATTCATTCAAAATGAACGAATCTTTCACGGAACCGAATCGGAGCCACGGAGGCCAGCTGTACGCCAACTGCATCCTGTTAAAAACGTAAAAAACAAAAAAATCTCTGTAATTCACTTATGGTGTTCTAGATGGCTACTTAATTTACACCTTAACACGAAGCAGGATGTAAGCCTAAACATGTCCTGTTCTCCAAAAAAGATGATGTACTGTACATTTCCTCCCGCCGCCCCATCATAAGTGCTTCTTCTCATCGCAGTTTCATAATAACACATCTAACATTCTGTCACGTTCCTTACAGTAAAAACAGCTTGAGTAAAATAAAGGAAAGGTTTGTTTACCGGTTAAAAGGTTTGCATTACTCATTACGATATTTATCTTCATGATGCTACCAAGTTAATTATCCAGGCTTGCTAACAGTGTAGATAAACCAGTGTTTTTTTCACCCACACCCAGAAATAGAGGATTTTGTTATTTTAAAAAAAAGGGAGACGTAAAAATACAAAAAATTCTTTTTTAACGCCGAAACGTTAATGAACCTGTGAGTTTGTAAACTAGTTAAGCTGAGAAAAATATCAGCCCCAAATGCATACTGTGATAACTAATACATTAACAAACAGAAAACCCAAAACAAATGGGTAAGTGCAAAGGGCACTATTTAGACACACACACACACACACACACACACTGACAGACCCGCAGCACAGGCGATCTCACCCAGTGTCCAGCTCTTCAAGTTCTGCAGAAATCTGCAGAAGTTTTGATAATTTTATGATCATTCCTAAATATCATACAACATTACATTAGTAATATTGACTGTCAGATACTGAGTCAGGAAGTGGTTATGCCCAAGGCATAAGCGAACTAAGCGGCTGCTTAGGGCCCCGTAGCCACCAGGGGGCCCCCAAGAGTACATGAAATGACCGTCTTTTTTTTGATATCTGTCAATGGACAATGATTATTATACAAAATGACAATAATTAGTTATAATTAGTCATATTGGTGGCACAGAGGGGCCCCCGAAATAAAATGTTAGGATATTGTTTGTACAATTAAAGCCAAACACAATGACTGCTTGACTCATAAGAAAGTGTCTGTTTCCTTACTGACAATGTTATCATCTTCATCCTACGGACCGATTTTATCAGATTAACATCATCACCTTCATCTACAAGTGTGAGCAAAGTCCTAGCACCTGACCCACAATAAGATAACTCACTACACCATCTTGTGGAGAAATAAGAAAGACTTGGTTTTTAAGGTAATTGAAGGTAATTTATTTATTAATGACATTAATAAATAAACTTCTGAACTATAATTAATATTATATAATGTATATATTTAGTATTTTTTGCATTTCTTTGTATAACCTTCCCATGCAGAGTTCCATAGAGTTCCTGGACTAAATCGCTGTTCCAGTTCACTTCAAATATTTTTCCATCTGATTTTATTCAGTAGGGTTAATTAAGTGTATTGACCAAAGAACAAAACTGGAGCTATGATTGCACTGGTGTTAATTACAATCATACAGGTCTCACAAACAGAATATTGTCTATAGAGAAAAAGAGCTGCAGAGGAACAGAAACTTTTCCTCCAACAATTTTCTTCATCTATTGATCAAGAGGAGAATAAACTGTGCACCTGAGCCTTTCCTCATTAATGTTCAAGAACACGTCTGTTATAAACAATCAGCTAAAAGAACATTCTCACTCTAACTACATTTCACTGGCAATCAGAAACTGATATGTATTTATTTTATAGTTAAGTTTGGTTACTTAAAGATGATTGTGATTACATTAAACAGTGTATTCTGGGTGGATGAATTGTTGTCAACAGCCTTTAATATAAATACACCAATTTATTTGAAGTTATTGACAGCAATTTATTATTAAGCAACTTTTTAAAATACTTGTTCTTTTGGTTTGTAACTTGCAAACTAAAGGACTTAGCAATATCAGCAATAATGAAGAAAACCAAGTGGGCATAATAACATTGTTATCCTGAGTGTTTAGTTAGTTTGTGTTTATCTTTTGAAATAAACATCATATTTATTCATATTCATGACAACTCTGCTTTACCTCACACAGCAACTATTTCTCATCTACTAGACAATTAACAAATCTTAGTATGCTAAAACTACAGTAAAACCAAGCCCCAGATCCATAAGCTGCAGCTGCAACCTAATGAATGGTCATTCAATCAGAGTTTATTTTTAGTAACCACTTTATCCTGGTCACACTTCCACAACTGTCTATATACATTATATATACACACCTTCATTCATTCATTCATGCTTTGTCCTGGGCAGGTGAATCTGGAGCTTCTCCCAGCAACACTAGGGATGATGCAGGAATACACCCTGGATGATACAGCAGTCTAATGCAGGACAAAATGCACAGACACATTCACACACTCATTCAGACTTAGGGGAAATTTAGTGTCAGCAGTCCACCTTAAGTTGGAACGTTTAAATCACAGTACAAATGAGAAAACAGAGGACAAGCTCAAAAGGCTAGAGTCATCATCCCTCCATCAAATAATTATGTTTAAGATTATAGACCTTTATGTGCAATCAAACCTTGTCACTAATTTTTTATTATTTTTTTATATCTGTATGATCAAACTCACATCTGTTCAAATGAACATGCAGAATAAACATTTAATAAATGAATGTAGATGTAGATTTATGAATTAAAGTATAGTTGTGTTAATCCCTCATTTTCTTTTTAGGCTATTAGCTCCAGCTGCAAATGTTTTCACAAATGTTGTTTGTATCTGTGGTTAACTGATAAGTTGGTAAAGTGAGTCTCTTTCGTCTTCTGTGGTTTTAGAAACTTAATATACCATGTTGATGTTTTTGTAAAGCCTTTCAGTGTCTCTGTATCACTGTGCTCCAACTCTTAGAGCACAATGATAGAGTGCAGAATCTGAGAGCTTTAGACCTCTGATAGTAAGTTCAGTAGAGTCTCTGCTTGTTGTCGACTCTAGTCGATGATCATCAGGAGTGCTATCAACACCTGCATATGACCTTGCACCTTTATACAGTAAAAACTGTGGTGCGCTGTTAGGATATTGTTTGTACCAGTAAAGCCCAATATATTCACTGCTTGCCTCATATGAACATTTCAGAATAACAGTCACTGCTTCTTTCCTGACAATGTTTGCATCTGTTGGCTCAATTTTATTTGCAAAGCTACCTGGTGTGACAAAAATATAAAGAAACATGTCAGTGAAGTATTTTTTGTAATTCCAATATTGACTTAAGGAATCAAGAAATTACTAGATTAATACAAACATGCTTATTAATTAATGCAATTATATAACTGATTAAATATCATTGTAATAATTAATAACTGATTGAAAATTACCTGTAACTAGAGTGAGAATCAGTGGTATGTATCTCACTATGTACAGTAAGTTGTATAGTTGATCCATTTCTGAACACAGCTCTGTGAGGATTCTGTATAATAGTGCTGTATGTGCTGAACTTTACACGTCTCTAGAAGGACACACCCAGGAAGTGATGCTGTTGTAGTATAACTTTTTACAGATTATTACTTAACAATATCAGTGACAGTGAACTGAGTAACCAGTACAACACAGAACAAAAACACTGTTACTTCACAAACCATTGCATCAGACATGCTATTTTATCATTGTAAAATATTTATTCCTAAATAAAAGGATATAAAGGTTTGACAGCGGCACACGCAGCACCGCACGCGAGTGGTCTCCTTGTTTGTAGCAGTATCCATTGTTCAACTTAAACTGAATTGACTTTATTTTACTGTGAATACTGTGCACAAGAGCAGAAAACAAATGATGCACTAATAAATAAGGCAGTTATAGTCACTGCTAAAAAACCCCAGAATTGTTCTGTAGTGGTTATACCATCTGTAGAGATATTGCTATGTGGAGAGCAGGTTTCCTGTGTCAAGCTTTAACACAAACGAATGAAAGTACACACATTGCAGTGTTAAATTACGCAGATATACTACATAACTAATAAGACTAATTAAATTTAATTAAAAACAATTTCTGAATCTACAAAAATCAATGTTAACTCACCGAGTGAAAGCCACAGACACATGAATATAACAGTGAACATGATGGATGAGCTTATAAATGAAAATAAAATTTCTGCAGTCTGATATATTAACATTATAAACATTCATGAAGCTCCACCCCCCAGCATCACATGACAGTGTCACTAATGTTACTGACAGATTGTTGATTCTTACTGAAGCTTTCTGGCTTTACATTCAGCACCACATGGATAAATTTTCCTGAACACATGGTAAACAAACACAAACTGATAGCATGAAAAATACTTCAATAAAATAAATGAACTAATGAATGTGGAAGTGAGTGTGCATTGTGGGAAGTGGAGTCTGGTACAATGCAGGAAGGGAAATGGAAATTTAGGTGTGTATAGACCTAATGACCTGTTTATTAAATAGGATTACAAACAGTTGAGGAGTATTTTACTGTGGTGAGGAACAAACCAGCCTCTTTTCTTTCTCTAATCTATCATTTTTTATCAATATCATCTGTATTGATGGATTTTTATATCATTATTTTTCATTTAAGCATGAAACTGTGTACAAATAAAGAGTGTAGTATTTATATTATCTCATGACAAACATCCCATTGCAAGTGAACATGTACATTTCATTTTTACAGAAATTGCATGTATAGCCCTACTACAAGTTCAGTTTCCTTTCTGGATTCAAGCAAACCCCTTTCAAGGCTTGATGATGTGTTGAAAATGACACTAATTAGCTTGATTGTACAAGCAGAGATTATTAAAACATTCTGATTGGTTCTAGACTTTTTTATATATAAACGTATTATTAATGTAAGGCTGAAGAAGAGCTGTAGTCTTTATAATTGTGTAAAGTATTCATAATCATAATGTCAGCATCTCTGGGGGATGTAAGCAGAATCCTAGTACTTGTCCAACAATAAGATAACAGCCTACACCATCTTGTGGTGAAAGGAAAGAGACTTTAACACACCAAGGTCTTTTCTGTTTGAACTTAGTTATTTATTTATTTTTTACTCAATCATAAAACTATATCCCAATTTGCACATAAAAAAGCCTGCTGGGAAAAAGAAGCCATGGTTTTGTTTGATTGTTTGTTTTTTCACAAATTATGGCAATAATAATTTTCAGAACATTACTTTATTCAACTCCTGAACTTGTACAGAGCCTCAGCTGCTTCACTGAAGTTCAGAAATGGTCCCAATTGGACCCTCTGAGTACCTTTCTGTTTAAATTTCTGTCTAATGTAACTTCTGGTTTCCTGGCCAAAATAGAAGAGTTATAGAAGAATAGAAGAAGAATGAATGAATGAATGAATGAATGAATGAACTGTCTACTAATAATCAAATATTATAATAATATAAACTCTTTATGAATCTTAAGAAAGAAAGAGAGACTTCCCCAAAAGGGCATGTAGCAAAACTGTGTGAAAGTTTTTGTACAGTGCAGCTGGATTTCCTGTCACTGTGGGCGCCAGAGCACAGTAGTATAGAGCAGAGTCTGATACAGCAGCAGAGGAGATGATCAGATACACTTGTTTATCATCAACGTTAACAGACATTCTTGGGGGAGGATCAGAATTATAAGTCCCACTTTGAGCAATATAAAGAAGGAACTCAGGTTTAGATTTTGGATATTGTCTGTACCAGTACAGATCGTCTGTTCCACCACTTTTTTTGTAGCTGCAGGACAGAGTAACATCATCACCTTCATCTACAGCTTTATGATTGAAATCTGGCTCTATTGAATCTGCCATGGAGTCACCTGTCATAGAGAAGAGAATATAATGTATAAATAATCAACAGGAAATACTTAAGTCAGACCCACACTCTGCATTTTCACACTGCATCACCACACAGACTAATATTTAATATAATATAGTTAATATTTCTGCAATAACAAAAAGTCAATGTTAACTCACCTAGTGAAAGGCACAGATACATGAATATAACAGTGAACATGATGACTGGTCTTAGCTCAGTGAAAATAGTGGAGATCTTTCTGTAATCTAATATGTTAACACCATAAAGCTTCAAAATTGCTCCACCCCACAGCATCACATGACAGTGTCACCAATGTTGTTGTCAGATTGTTGATTCTTACTGAAACATCCTGGCTTTACATTCAGCCTCATATGGGAAACCTGTCCAGAGCATATTTAAGTAAACACATACTCAAAGGAGGAAATTAATGTATTTATGTAAAAATGATCAATTTAATCTAGTAAAAATCTAATCTAATAATTTCATTGTCAGTATTTTAATTATATATGTTAGTGATGTCTCTAAATTAGAGAATTATTGTATAAACACCAGCAGGCAGATTAATGTTAGAAACACTGGAAGAAGTGGAAGAGAATAAAGTTTAATTGAGAATAAGGAATAATTTTTTTACTTGATAATTAAGGTTTAAACTCACAATAGCATCAGAAGAAGAGAAAGAAGAATAAAGGCAGATTTACAGATAAGTTTCCAGTTTTCAGTGTTTCTGACACAGCAGGTGCTTTTGCTTGTCAGAGAAATGACATTAGATGAGTATTTATTCTCATGACAGTTTAGTGTTAAGTGGACAGTTGTGTTGTTTAATCAGAATGGTATCTCTGAAATTAGCTTAGGCACTAAGAGTAACCAGGGCAGGGGTTAGGATATTATATCAGCAGTATGTATGATAGAAGAACAAGTATACTCTATGTCACAAAGGTTTTACTGTGAAAAGTAGCTTCCATCATCTCAGAGAATGTGAGCAGGTTGTGTGGTAGTGTCTCTAGAACTTAACCCACAATAAGATAAGTGACTGCGCCATCTTGTGTTCACTGAAGAGAAAAACCTTAACTTGGACAAAATAAAAACCTGCAAACAGTTCATACAGCCATACATATATATTCATACTGTGGATTAGTAATTATATATTAGAACTTACATTTAAATTGTATTTACAACACCAGGTTACGTTATTTAATGTAAAGCACAAAAAGAAATAATAATAGAAAACTAAAAGGGAACAGATGTTGAAAACAGTTATAAATCTCAACAACTAAACTGAACTGGCCATTGAGAAATACTTTATGTTCACATGACATACTTCCTTTCCTATCAGGGGATTAAACACACACACACACACACACACGCACACACACACAAACAATTCCCTTTAGATAAATTTACTCAGATGCTTGTTCATGAATCACAACATAATGATTCTTTCTCACACTGAACACTACAAAAGAGCAGAAGACAACAATGCACTAATGAATAAGACGGTTCTAGTTACTTGTTTGAAAATACAAGGAATTGGTTTACTGATAATAAGATAATCCTTAGTTTTGAAGATGATCTCCTTCTGTTGAGGTTGAACTTGTTGAACATTGGGCTATAACTGATTAGTTTGACTATTATATATGTGAAGTTACGACACTTAGACAATAAAATGCCCTTCATCTGCAGTGTAATTACTCCAGACAGAACAGAGAGGATCATGAGTCCACTGGCATTGTGGAATTCTGCTATGAGGATTGACCTGAGCCTTGTCTTTAGTGCACTTGTTACCAGTCAATATGGAATTGTACCATGAGGGTAGAAATCTTTCTTTATTATAAAAATTACTCCATACTGCAAGAAAATACTTTAAGCAGAAGGATTTTAACAGGAGTTTAGGTTAGTGTCAGTTTGTGTGCAGTTTTGCATCACTTCCAAAAAAACATGACAGTAGGAAAATTTGCTAGGAGAAATTGCACTTTTGTGTGAATGAGTGTGTGAAAGGGTTTGTGGAGTGCAAAGGACTGACATCCCATTCAGGGTGTTTTCCCACCTCATGTCTGGGACAGACTCTGTATCTACTATGACCCTGACCAATAGAGAAAAAGAGAATCCCCCAAAAGGACATGTAACTTTCTCTAAAGCATTGGAAGAGCTGCTTTCAATATAACAAAACTGTGTGAAAGTTTTTGTACAGTGCAGCTGGATTTCCTGTCACTGTGGGCTCCAGAGCACAGTAGTATAGTGCAGAGTCTGATACAGCAGCAGAGGAGATGATCAGATCCACTTTCTTATTCGTTTTATCTTGCTCTTTTTTAAGTTTTATGGACAATCCTGGATGAGGTGGTTGAGCCTCAGTGACATAACTACCACTTTCATCAGTTAGCAGCAGAAACTCAGGTCTTGATCCAGGTTTTTGTCGATACCAGTGGAGTCTGTAAACTGATCCAGTATATGTGCAGGACAGTGAGATGTTGCTGCCTTCCATTGAAAATACATTGGTTTGATCTGGTTTAATGTTATTGTCAGCAGCCTCTGCTATAAAAACATTACAACAATATTGTTATATTTTAATCATAAATGACACATTTCACATGGAAAATTGTGTCTTCTTAATTAGAAAAAATAATATTTTGTGTGCAGTGTATATGACTTACCAACATCAGCAAGAGTGAAAAACACCACGAAGAGGAACAACATTGTTTTCCTGAGTGTTTAGTTCAAACCTCTAGCTTTAGAAATGAATGTCAGTGTTACTATTTGATGTACATCTCCACCTCTAGCTCCACCTACTTGTATTTATGCATATTCATGACAACTGTTCTATACTGTATACTATTTCTATAAATCTGTAGAAATGTTTTTGCATCAAGGGTGTAACTTTGGTTTGAGAAGTGTGTGTGTGTGTGTGTGTGTTGTCTTACAAAATGGGGAAAAATGTTTTTGATTTGAATCCTATTTCCTGCATTTACATACATTTAGAGACTATGGTAATACAAAATCCAGGAAATAATGAAGTTATTAAGTAAATTCGGCCAAAAACAATAGTAGGCTACCAAACTGTGTATATAAAAGGGCTTTTATCTGATCTTATAACTGCTGGTTGTCATGTAAAGAGTTGGGTATTTTCATTATCCCATGACAAACACCCCCATAACAAGAGAACATGTACAAAGTTGCTTTTATTTATTGTAGCTGTAATGTGCTTGTCCCTGCTGGAGTAAAATATATTAGGTCACACTTATTTAAAGAAATACTGAAGCCAAAACTGGAAGGAGTGGAGTTTACTGAAACTGAAGCCAAAGCTTTCTTTAGTTGCTTAAGACTGCAATAAAATTGCAAATCATATACAATCTATTTTTATGCAATGCATGATATCTGAAAGTACTATGTGTGTATGATTGAAGAAAGGGTATAGCCTATATCATTGTGTTATTCATAATCAAATAAATCTACATCTCTGGGGTATGTGAGTAGGAACTAGTACTAGTATTGTACTTAGCCCATGATAAACTAACTGACTTTGCCTTCTTGTGAAGAAAGGAGCCACTAGCACAAGTTAGTTTCCTGAGTCCTGTGTGTGTTTTCTCCAGGTTATCCAGTTTCCTATCACCTTCTAAAAACATGACAGTAAGTGGATTGGAGACACAAACAGAATATCATCTAGACAAAAAAATTGTTAAGGAACAGAAACTTTCTCCTACAATTTTCTCAGTTAAAAGAACATTCTCACTATAACCACATTTCACTGACAACCAGAAACTCATAAACAATTCATTTTGTATTCATCTAATAGTTATGTTTTGCTACTTAAAGATGTCCTGTGTGACTTCATTAAACAGTTTATTCTGAGTGGCTGAATGAGCAGAATGTTCCACCAATCAGGCATAACATTATGACCACCTGCCTAATATCATGTTGGTCCCCCTTTTCCTGCTAAAACGGCCCTGATCCGTCATTCACTGTGTATTCTGACACCTTTCTATCAGAACTCACATTAACTTCTTCAGCAATTTGAGCAACTGTAGCTTGTTTATCAGATTGGACCACATGGACCAGCCTTCGGTCAAACCACTGTTCCTTCCCTGGACCACTTTTGATAGATACTGACCACTGCAGACCGGGAACACCCCACAAGAGCTGCAGTTTTGGAGATGCTCTGATCCAGTCATCTAACCATCAAAATTTGGCCCTTCTCAAACTCACTCAAATCCTTACACATGTCCATTTTTCCTGCTTCTAACACATCAACTTTAAGGACAAAATGTTCACTTGCTGCCTAATATATCCCACCCACTTACAGGTGCCATGATGAGGAGATCATCAGTGTTATGTCACTGGTCATAATGTTATGCCTGGTCAGTGTATACACTCAATAAATGTAGAGCTGTGAGGCTATTTTGTTTAACATCAGTTCATTAGCACAGTATGTAGTTTTTGTTGGTCATGTACTATACAAAATGCACAGCACTAACATATTAATGAGTAAGAAAATGGAAAGGAGAATCTTTTTCTCTGTTAGCTTTGCTATCACTCTGTCCCTCTTCTCTCTCTGCTCTTTTTCCTGCTTTCACCAAAAGAGCCTGAGCTGCATCTACCAACATAATATAAAGAAAGCATTTCCACAGAATGAATGAATCATGTGTAGTACATTGTCTACAGTCTAGTTGGGTTTCCTGTCACTGTGTGCACCAGAGTAGTACAGTTTAGAGTCTGTCACTGCTGCAGAGGAGATGAACAGATCCACTTTTGTCAAACTTAATGAACAATCATGGATGATGTTGTATGGCTGGTGTTACATGTTCACTAGCTTCATTAATTAGCATCAGAGGCTTTGGTCATAATGCAGGTTTTTGTTAATAGGTTTGCTAGGATTTACTAGGTTTTTGTTTGCTATGAGACACATTGCATGATCACATCAACTATACCTTATAAATAATATAAACAGCTGCTTACTGTCCTAATAAATGATCATTAACTCAGAAATTGGAATAGAAAAGCTATACTTGTATTCAGGCTGTATAGGTAACAAGTTTGATCATTTCAAATTATTGTATGAGTGCAGCATTTGATTCTGCAAGCTACTGTTATAAACAGACATAGCTAATGTTAGCTTGCAAGCTATATTCTCACAGTTATATCAGAGAACAAACAAATCCTGAAATAAATGAATACATAACATTTACTGTTACAAATGAGATATTAAATAACAGTTGCAATATATGCCTTGAGGAATACAAGCTAGCTAGCAAAAATAACTGGAAAATGCTAACTGTCTTATATAGAAACTTTTTGGTTGCTTGTAAAAAGCACAATTTTTTTAATGGCTTTAAAGGCATCAAAGTTTTAAGAACTTTAAGAAATTTCTAAGTTTTAACGTTTTGGTACACCAACATTAACCTGCTCTGGCTAGTCAGCATTATCATCTCAGCTAGTATAATTGTCTCCTCATGGTAACTAGCTAACATTAGCTAAACAATGGTTTCAGTTATACTTAGCATGAAAAGCTAACAGGACATTACTCTTAAAAACTGCAATAGCATAAGAAAATATGATATCCTATTATACATAATGTTAGCAGAAGCAACTGAATAAACATCATCTAATTAACATGGTGAGCTAACATTAGAGATAATCTTAAAGGTTAAGTTTAGCCTTCTTTCCATTTTAATTAACTTTAGAAGAGTCCCCCATTATAGACTGTAATAATGTCATAGATAATTACAGTGGAAATGTGTTCCTGTAGTCAAACTGGTAGATGAAGGTGCTAGCAATGCCAGTAGTCATGGGTGTGAAAGTTCAGATTGAGCCAGCCTCTGAACTTTCAAACCCATGACCACCTAATGAAATGGACCTAATGAAAATTCACTTGTTTATGATTATTGATCACTTCATTTATTAAATATGTTCATGATTTCTTAACTATAAACAGCCTGACAGTAGTTACAGGGTCATTTACATGTTTCAGTGTCTGAAAATCCAGCCTTGTCCAGTCCAGTGGAGTGTACCTCTGAGCAGGGAAATGTTCACATCCAGTGAGTATTCATCACATTAAACCAGCCACCTTTTCATTTATCAATCAAACATTAAATCTAAGTACATTCTTTGTGTGTTTTTGAGACTCTCTACATGCAAAACCTAAGAAAGCTAGAGGTCTAAAATCCAGTGACAGATCCAGGCTCAGTGTCAGGTCAGGGTATAGTGATGGTTCCAGACACAGTGACATGGTCAGGGCACACAGTCAGGCACAGTGTTAGGTCATGATAATATGACACTTTATTAATCTCCTAAAGGGAACTTGTTACAGCAGCAGCATGTATAATAGACAAAAATAGACATGTGACATAATAGTGCCATAATAAAGATGAACAGAATATGACAATAAGACTAATAGTAGACATAATATAGCAGTAACCATGCAGCAAACAAACAAATATACACTTAACATGATGTATTTAAGAGTATAGTTTAAAGCAAAGGAAAATGTAAATTTTTTAATTGCCCATACTATGCCCCAGTAACATCTGATAAAACGATTCTGTTATTGTCATTAAAATAGCATGATGTTTGTGAATATACTATGATTCTTGTGTAGGTGTTATTTTAATCTCTTTTCATTTTTTCCCCACCAGCTGCATGTGTTACCACAAATGTTGTTTGTCTGTGGTTAACTGATATGTTGGTAAAGGGGCTTCTGTGGCTTTATAAATTTAGATATTCCATTGTTATGTTTTTGTAAAGCCTTTCAGTGACTCTGTATCACTGTGCTGCTACTCTAAGAGCACAAAGATAGAGTGCAGAATCTGAGAGCTTTAGACCTCTGATAGTAAGTTCAGTAGAGTCTCTGCTGGTTTTCGACTCTAATCGACGATCATCAGGAGTGCTATCATAACCTGTTCTTGACCTTGCGCCTTTATACAGTAAAAACTGTGGTGCGCTGTTAGGATATTGTTTGTACCAGTAAAGCAAAATGTAATCACTGCTTGCCTCATATGAACATTTCAGAGTAACAGTCTCTGTTTCTTTCCTGACAATGTTGGCATCTTCATCCGTTGGTCCAATTTTATCTGCAAAACTGCCTGGTGTAAGAATAACATAAAGAAATATATCAGTGAAGTATTTTTTGCAAATCATATGATAAAAAATAAAAAATGACTAGATTAATATAAATATGGTAATTAATCAATATAATTTATTAACTGATTAAATATCATTATAATAATTATTATAACAGATGAAAATAAATGACCTGTAACTAGAGTGAGAATCAGTGGTATGTATCTCACTATGTACAGTAAGTTGTATAGTTGATCCATTTCTGAACACAGCTCTGTGAGGATTCTGTATAATAGTGCTGTATGTGCTGAACTTTACACGTCTCTAGAAGGACACACCCAGGAAGTGATGCAGTTGTAGCATAACTTTATACAGATCATCACTTCACACAGTTTCAGTGACAGAAAACTAGAGTCATTAATGTAGCTGTGTTGTATTTTAAGATTTATCATCTATACAATACTATAAGCCTTTACTTGTTTTTGTGGTGTTTACATTATTTGAAAACTATTAACAATTATGATATTTTGCTGTTAATCTGTAAATGTGATAAATAGGCTCATTGGCCACTACATCAAGATATTTGTATGAAAAGTAAATGCAAACTTTTTATAATAATGATCATAGAACAACAGAACCAGATTCGTACAAAATCTCTCTTTACACATACATTTGCCCAATAGGTAAGTATAGGAAAGCTGATTAGTGTAATTATATCTAAATAATAATTTCATGTCATTGCTTATTCACAATTACTATCATTAATTAATCTTTAAATTTATATAGCCTTTCTTCAAAGGTAAGTAATAAAATATTGGTACTCAAAATTGACATAGTTGCTAAAAATCCAAAACAATCTTTATATACCTGTGTGTTCACAGTTTAGGATGAGAAGTAAATATCTATTCTACTTTGAAGGTGCTGATAGTAAGAAATAAAAGACCAAAATTATTTAATTATTGTTCATAACATACAATAAGTTAAGCGTGTGAGAGAAATGTCTGAGGTGGTGTGTCTGTGCTACATTTACAGGATGGTCTTTTGAATTTTGGAGGTTTTATTTAGATTTTTAGTTTAAAGTAGACTAATAAAAAGGAATTGAGGAACCAGTAAGAAGAATTTTACTGAGTGTGAGTTTAAATCTGGAGACACAGCACAGAGACATTAACTTATTATTTTTGTTCCTTCAGCTAGAGTTTATAATGTGCAGTCAGTAAACACAAACCTGATATCACCTGATACTACAAATGCACTAGCCTCTGTTTTATATATATTACACTATCCTAGATTCCTCATGCAAATTATTTGGACTCTAACTTCTCTAAACTTCTCCTTGATGTCCATCGCTGTATGTGTTTTTATTGCCTTAACCAGAACAAAATGGCTACTTTATATGTATGTATAAATGGATGGATAAATGCATAGATGAATGAATGTTAGTGCCAAAGGGTGATATCTATTTTTTCTGTTGCTGCCATTGTTGAATAAAAAAGGATGCCAATAAACATCAATTCAATAGCATACATCAGGTAATTGTTGTGAATATGTAATATAAACAGAGAGAGACTAACGTCTAGGATCCTGCATTCTCCCCACTGTGGCCTAAGCACAGAACCAACCCAGCCACTGGTGGTTGCACAAGTCCGTGCATTTTCAAGCTGAGATTAATTGGGAGGTGTGGGAGTAATTTTTGAATGGTTTAAAGTGGTTTTGAATGTTTTAGAGTGTTTAGAGTGTATATGAATGCATTCTTGTTTGTGTTTGTATAAAATAATCAGAGGACAGCATGGTTGGGTTGTCAGGCACCACCTTAATTTATTGGTCACCTCTATTTACAGTTTTAACAATGAATGGTTAAACACTACGAGGTTTAGGTGCGAGACTTTGTTGACAGTAGATGAGACTTGGACGGAGTTTCAATCTTGGTATGGCTGGGGTTGGAGCTGTGCCCAAGGTCCTGAGCAGAAGAGCAGCACGTCGTAGGAAGTCAAGGGTAGTAGGAGATAGAGCTAGGAATAATTGGAGGGAAACTGTGATTAAAACTACAGCAGGTGTAGAAGTGAAAGAAAACATTGTTTGCAATGAATTAAAACTAAGCAATCAAAGACAGAGCAGTGGCCCTGAAACTTACCCATGCTGTCCTCGGAGGTCAAAATGAACTGTTTGATGAAAACAAGCTGGAAAAGTCCTATTGATAAGTGCACAGATGTCCACTATTTTTATAACTGACCTCGGAAGTCCGATTATAATGGAATGTGAAAGAGTTAAAAAGTAAGAGATAATGGTGTCCAAAAAGAACCTGATATTTCAGGAAGAAAATAGGAGTGACTTTCTCAGCAAAGAGGATTTGGTTTGAATATTATGAAAAGATAAGAGAAAAGAATTAAAAGACTATGTTTTGTGATGATTATTTCGGAGGTTGTTGGGATGTTCATTTGTGAGCAGCTCAATTCTTGTAACCAGCGCTGATTGCAAATAAACCTTGTATCTGCATTCATCCAGTCTGGGCAGCTTGGCTTTTTTTAGTTAGAGCCTTGCTTGACTGAGCTGTCAGGTCAGTGTGGAGCTGGAGACAGATAATAGCAAAGTATTAATTGAGTAGTATTAAATAGAGCGTTATAGTATTGGATAAAAATATTTTCCACAGAGGGTTGCATCAAGAAGGGCATCCACTGTAAAACCTGCATCAAATCAAAATATGCAGATCAATGATCCACTGTGGCAAACCCTAACAGGATCAGCCGACAGAAGAAAAAACAGTATTATGTTTGCCTTCAGTGTAGTTAAACTGTGTGAAAGTTTTTGTACAGTGCAGCTGGATTTCCTGTCACTGTGGACCTCAGAGCACAGTAGTATAGAGCAGAGTCTGATACAGCAGCAGAGGAGATGATCAGATCCACTCGTTGCATGTTTTTATCAACATGAGCGTTCAGACGTGGTGGGATTGGGTCACTTTTATACCCACTTGTATCAATATAAAGAAGGAACTCAGGGTTAGATGTTGGATATTGTCTGTACCAGTACAGGTAGTTTCCTGAAACACTGCTGAATTTGTATTTGCAAGACAGAGTAACATTTTCACCTTCATGTACAACATTATGAGTTGAAACTGGCTCTATTGAATCTGCCATGGAGTCACCTGTCATAGAGGAAAGAACATGATGTTAGTAACCTATCTGTGGATCAAGCCAGTGTTACATAAATCTCACATTCTGCTTTTTCTCATCACCACACAGACTATTTAACCATTAATTTAACATTTAATATTTATGCAATAAACAAGGCAATTTACTCACCTAGTGAAAGCCACAGAGACACGAATATAAAAGTAAACATGATGAATGGTTTTAGCTGAATGTAAATATTCTGAGGTCTTTATGTACTCTGATATGATCATAAATGTTCATGAAGCTCCACCCCACAGCATCACATGACACCAATGTTACTGACAGATTGTTGATTCTTACTGAAGCATTGCTGTTTGTGGAGAATATTTCCACATTGTATTCAAGTTCAAGCAGGACATTTATTTAATTAATTTCACAAAAGGCAGATGCAAGTGCAAATTGCAAACTACCAGAAAAGGCTATGGTTGAAGCTGTGCTACACACAACAACCACAACGAGAAGTCATTTTCATTCACAAAGTATAACAACAAATACTACTTTCCAGAACATTACATAACATTACTCTCCTGAACTCCTGAATTTGTAAAGCTTCAGCTGCTTAACTTGAGCTTGCTTCAGCTTCTAACTGTCCTCACAGTCAGGCATTTCAGAAGTGAATGTAAACATGTAAATAGCTCCATCTTGTGAGAAAAGCATGGCTCTGCTCCAGTCATGTGTAGTGCTTTTTGTACAGTGTGGTTGGGCAGCAACAGTAAAGAAAAGCAAGAAGAGGAGTAACATTGTTATCCTGAGTGTTTAGTTCAGGTCTCTAGCTTTAGAAATAATTGCCAGTGTTGTGTATTTGAAATGTGTCTCTGATGTCTAGGAGAACTACTACTATAATTGGGATTACATTTTTTTTCTTTTCATTTTATTTCTTTTGTCTGCAGTATATAACATATAACAGTATTTAATATATTCCATCAACAGTAAAATGCACTATTCTGAAAAGACCATTAATTCACATGTTTTATTGAATCTTTTCTTGTGATAATGAATTCATTGATTTTTAATCATCTTTACTTATTTCTATAATTATCACACATTGCAAATTATACACGAGCCCACATCTACATTATAAACAATATAAGCATGAAGAAAGGAAGGAAAGAATGAGAGTAAACTGGTTACAATGAATCATCAGGACAACTGGACAGAAAAGGTCAATTCTATTTTAATTCTATATCAACAATTGACACTAAATGTTCTGTTAGCATCAGACAAAATATACTTAAAAATGTACAAATTTACTGCAGTGTTTAGTTGTGTATTCATTTTTCTTTTCAGTTGCATATGTTACCACCACTGTATTTTGTCTGTTGTTAGCTGATAAGTTGGGAAAGGGAAAAGGAGAGTAAATTCAATTCAAGATAGAACTGTAGAGAAAACCATCATGCTTTAATTTCCTCAATTCGTCTTTAAGTTTCCTTTTTATGTTATTGTAAATGTCAAGTTTCCTTCTACTCTGTCTTCAGTGAAGCATATAAGCATTTCTTGTGTACAAAGCCTCAACTGTAGCGTCCCTCTGTTTTAACCAATCAGAGTGCAGGATGTGCCACATTATGTAAAATACACACACATGTTCTAAAAGAATATAATGGTTAAAAGATTTCTTTATATTTACTTAATATACTTCCTATTTCTATAAAGTAAACAATTTCTAATCTACAAAATATATTGTTGCAATTACAACACTGTAAGGCGTTCTATACTTTCTATACATTAGAATTGATTATATCACATTAATAATTACTAATGAAGTGTTACTGTATTGTTACTTAATTACACTTGCATATACTTGGCTTGAAGTAATGCATTACTTCAATAACCTTTTTTAATCAAACAATTCTTATTGTGAAATTAAATTCTTCAGCACATTTATAGTACACCCTTAGAGTCTAAACAAAACACCAGAGGCACTGCAGTGACTGATACAATTTTAAAAATCCCCCATAAAATTATAATAATATAAAATACAATACAATTTATAAGCATCTTGTATTTAGCTCAATGCTCTTTTAAGTATCTGTGGTAATTCAAGTGTTTCCCTTAATATCAGTACTGGATCAAGTGCTATTTTATAAGCTGCCAAATAATGAAGAGTGAAGTCTTTAGTTCACTAGTGTTACATTAAAACTCAGCAATTTAAACTATTTAAAGACATTGATATTTAACTTTGTTTTACATTTTTATTGCATCAGGAGAATAACAGCATGAACCTTAGCAGAAATAATTATTTTTGATTAAAGATTAACATTTATTTTTAAAAGATTTCTTCTCTGATTGTTCAACCAATAAGTATTAACAACATATGTAAGAGGATCATTGTTGATATTTAAAGGAAATAAACAGTGAAGTTTGAGAATTAAGAAAGAAACCTGTATTTGAATGAAACAGATAAACATCTCCCCCTGCTGAGAAAAAAATCAAGCTTGACTTTTGTACAGTCTGTTTGAGTTTTGTGTCTCTGTGGGCTGCATGGCTGTAACAAACCTCCAGACACCGGGTGAGTAGGATCCATGTGCAGTTTATTAATATAATGCAAAACGACAGGCAAGGTAAACGTAATCACGGACCGACAGAAAGGTCAGAGAACCGTAAAGACGAACTGCGATGCAAACTAATCCGAAAAACATAAGGACTGACTCAGAAAACCGATGAAACAAAATGAGATCAAAACCACAATAGCAATCAGACAAAGAAACACGAGAAACAGCTTGGTACAGAGCTAGTCACAATACTCTGTAATGTGCATCCAAGACTGTCTCCATGATCAGACCAGCAGAGGAGCAGAGATTCATCACTGAGGATCACAAGTGATAGATTTGTGTCTGAATGAACATACTGTCTCCTAATAATACATGTGTCAAAAATCTAATGTGATTTATAAATATACTCTTTATAAATCACATTAGAGACAGAATTCCTCCAAACATGGCATGTAAATTCAAAATGATCAGTAGATAATAGATTTCCATATAACAAAACTGTGTGAAGGTTTTTGTACAGTGCAGCTGGATTTCCAGTCACTGTGGGCTGCAGAGCACAGTAGTATAGAGCAGAGTCTGATACAGCAGCAGAGGAGATGATCAGATCCACTTGTTCATCTTTAACGTTAGCAGTCATTCTTGGGTCAGTGTTGGAAATTAGATTTCCTTTTTGGTCAACATTAAGAAGGAACTCAGGTTTAGATTTTGGATATTGTCTGTACCAGTGCAGGTAGTCTGTTCTACCACTTTTTTTATATGTGCAGGACAGAGTAACATCATCACCTTCATCTACAGCTTTATGAGGGAAAAGTGGCTTTATTGAATCTGCCATGGAGTCACCTGTCATAGAGAAGAGAACATAATGTTTTTAATCTTTAAATAATCAACAGGAAATACTTAAGTCAGACCCACACTCTGCATTTTCACACTGCATCACCACACAGACTAATATTTAATATAATATAGTTAATATTTCTGTAATAACAAAAAGTCAATGTTAACTCAGTGAAAGCCACAGATACATGAATATAACAGTGAACATGATGACTGGTCTTAGCTCAGTGAAAATAGTGGAGATCTTTCTGTAATCTAATATGTTAACACCATAAAGCTTCAAAATTGCTCCACCCCACAGCATCACATGACAGTGTCACCAATGTTGTTGTCAGATTGTTGATTCTTACTGAAACATCCTGGCTTTACATTCAGCCTCATATGGGGAACCTGTCCAGAGGACATTTAAGTAAACACATACTGAAAGCAGGAAATTAATGTATTTATGTTATTTTACATATGTCAGTGATATCTGTAATTTAGAGAAAGTTTGTGTAAACACCAGCAGGTAGATTAATGTTAGAAACACTAAGTGGAAGAGAATATGATTTATTTAAGAATGAGGAAGAAATTAGTAGTTTCCCTTGGTAATTAAGGTTGAATTAATCCCTTATTTCTCAGCTCTAACAGTTAAATCTGAAAAATAAAACTTTCCTGTACTCACAATAGCATCAGAAGAAGAGAAAGAAGAATAAAGGCACATTCACATATAAGTTTCTAGTTTTTAATGTTTCTGACACAGCAGGTGCCAAAGAAATGACATTAGATGATTATTTATTCTTATGACAGTTTAGTGTTAAGTGGACAGTTGTGTTGTTTAATCAGAATGATATCTCTGAAATTAGCTTAGGCACTAAGAGTAACCAGGGCAGGGGTTAGGATATTATATCAGCAGTATGTATGATAGAAGAACAAGTATACTCTATGTCTCAGAGAATGTGAGCAGGTTGTGTGGTGCTCTGGTTCTTGACCAACTTTAAGATAAGTGACTGCGCCATCTTGTGTTCACTGAAGAGAAAAACCTTAACACCAGAAAAATTGTTTTTGAACTTACCAAATATGTGCAGAAATATAATTGAAAAAAAATAATTGTTTCTCTCTCTCTCTTTCACACACACACACACACAGCCATTTGCTCACCCATTCACACCTAGGGGCAATTTAACATTATCAATCAATCTACTAAGACTAGCATTATTTAGATATTACTTCAAACTTGTTGCAAAATATACACTAATAATATTAAAAATTAGATGATTGTTCAGTAGGTGGCAATATACAGTATCTCACAAAAGTGAGTACACCCCTCACATTTTTGTAAATATATGGCAACCTGTAGCTCTGGTGAACTCCATGTCCATGTCCATGTGTCCATACAGCCCTAAAACATCAGGCTGTGTGGCTTGGGGTGCAGTCAGAATTCTAATTCATCCCAAAAGTGTTGAGTGGGTTTGAGTTCAGGGCTGTGTGCAGGTAACTCATTTTATTCCACACCAAACTTGTAATAAACATCTTCATTGAGCTGGAACATGTTTTTGTAAGAATATAAAAACATCCTATACAATTGTGCAGCAGTTTGGAGAATGCCCACATACTGGTGTGATGGTTAGGTGACCACAAATATAGCCATATTGTACATATTCAGGACTTTGTTAGAATTAGTATTGTTGTAATAATGTTGTAATAACTGGTTGTGCATGTCAATAAAGAAATATATGTAAAAATAGAATAGAATTAATTTACTGAACCCTTCTCAATATCTCAGTACCTCAGGTTATGGACTCTCCTTTCATACATATGCATACTTGTACCCTTTTTTAAAGGGCTACTGTAATATAAGCAGAACATTCATAAAGCTGCAACAAAATGTTCCCAGTTATATATTTGCTTGAAATCTAATTTGTGCAAAGCCAATATTAAGTTATAACTTGTACTCAATTCACAGACAGATTAAAGTGCACAGTAGAATTGCACATTTTATTAGGTAGAATGTGTGTGTGTGTGTGTTCAGTGATTGTTTGCAGTCCGAATGGCCCAGGGGAAGAAGCTGTTTGTAAGTCTGGTGGTGTGAGACTTTGTTGACCTGAAGCACCCCCCAGATGGCAACAGGTCAAACAAGTGATGAGCAGGATGTGAGGAGTCTCCTGTGATGGCCTTGATTTTGCTGAGGCAGCGGGACCTGGACATGTCATCCAGGGAGGGCAGAGGGCATCCGATGATTTTTTGAGCTGTTTTTCACCCTCTGCACAGTTTGTCTGTCCTCATCTGTGCAACCTGTGTACCACACACCCAGACAGTATGTCAGTGTGCTCTCCACAGTGGTCTATATGTACTGAGCCCTCGGGTAGTGTGGCCGAGTGGTCTAAGGCGCTGGATTTAGGCGCCAGTCTCTTCGGAGGCGTGGGTTCAAATCCCACTGCTGCCAGCTGAGCCTTTTCAAGGCAGTGGTTGTGGGCTCTGGCACCACAAAGGCTTTACAGGGGTTGTGGCTCCTGTGCCTTCTGCAAATGTGCTTAAGAGTTGCCGTTAGCTGGCTGACTGGCTGCAAAAAAAAAAACCGAGCACGCTCACACCGTACCGGAGCCCCCAGACCCGGTTGCTGAAATAGCTCCCAGGTTTGGGCAACTGGTGTCAACACCTGGCTTTGAACGCTGCTCCGTTTCACACCTCGCTTTTTCAAACAGCAAGTCCAAACAACCACAGAACGGTACGCAAAACACGGTTTCCGCGTGTGTGAGCCGCATCAGTTGTGCCCTTACCATGGTTACGAGCTACCAACAAAACAACAATTCAACCAAGAATAAAAATTCGACATGAATTTGTGACCAAGAATGACCATGAATTGGTGGCCAAGAGGTTTGGGCAATGGAGTGGAAGTGCCAGGTGCACTGAGGTGTAAGGTCATGTGGGTGACCTAGGATGCCAAGAGGTTAAGGAAACAGACTGCTAATGCATGTGGGATGGGCTCCAGTTGCTTTGGGAACAGGCTTGTTTAAATGCGTTGAGTTATGGCGCTCCTCTACGGAATTGTTGCGGTCTCTGTGGACATTTGGTGGTGGGTGCCACACCTGCACCTGACGAGGTGGCCGAGAGGTTAAGGCGATGGACTGCTAATCCGTTGTGCTCTGCACGCGTGGGTTCGAATCCCATCCTCGTCGCTTGTGTGCTCTTTACCACAACTCTTGCACGCGGAGTGCTAGAGGGGATCGAGAAAAGCTAGCCCTGGGTCTCGGTGTTTCGCAACCGTGGGCTGTATTTCCATGTTGGTTGGACACAGATGCTGTAAGACTGACGGGTCGCCACTTGAGATCCATGCAGATCAATGCAGTGCACGGTCCCGAAGACAGCGGCCCGGATCGTGCACCTTTATATATCTCATCAAAACCAGATGAAATATCTAATTGGTCTAGATTAACTGAGTGTGTTAAAGATATTGGAGATTGGATGGCCGATAATTTCCTATTATTAAATTCTGACAAAATGGAGATATTACTTACTGGCCCAAATACTAGTACACAGAAGCTCTCACAATTCAGCTTGCACCTAGAAGGATGCACTGTTACTACTAGCTCAACAGTGAAAGACCTGGGTGTAATATTAGACAGCAACTTATCCTTTGAAAACCATATTTACAATATCACAAAAACAGCCTTCTTCCATCTTAGAAATATTGCCAAGCTTAGGAACATTTTATCTGTATCTGATGCAGAAAAGCTAGTTCATGCATTCATGACCTCCAGACTGGACTACTGTAATGCATTACTAGGTGGTTGTCCTGCATCTTCAATAAACAAGCTACAGTTAGTCCAGAATGCAGCCGCCAGAGTTCTTAACAGATCAAGAAAATATGATCATATAACCCCAATATTATCATCCCTGCACTGGCTACCTGTTAAGTTTAGAATTGACTATAAACTAGCTCTACTCACATACAAGGCTCTAAATGGTTTAGCTCCCACCTATCTATCCAGTCTTCTAACACATTACAATCCACCACGCTCTTTAAGATCACAAAATTCTGGACTTCTAGTAGTTCCCAGAATATCAAAGTCCACAAAAGGGGGTAGAGCGTTTTTGTATTTATCTCCAAAACTCTGGAATAGTCTTCCTGACTGTGTTCGGGACTCAGACACAGTCTCCCAGTTTAAATGTAGACTAAAGACTTATCTCTTTAGTCAGGCATACATCTAACACTTCCCATAACCTTGCACTCCAGTACATCTGATTAAATGCACATTCAGCTAGTACTGCTAATATTATGAACAGCAGCTACGCTAATGCTGTTCCATTGTTTCCTTTCTTCTACCCATCCCGAGGCATACAGAGACTGTGCCGGCTCCAGTGGCATCCGGAGATGGACCAGCTCCAGCCGGGTTCTGCTTGTGAGGATTGGGATATTCAAGCAGCGCCATGGACAACAACCTCCTTATTGATTCACATAACACTACACACATGCTGTATCTGCATCACACAATTGTCACACAAATGAGGATGGGTTCCCTTTTGAGTCTGGTTCCTCTCAAGGTTTCTTCCTCATACCATCTAAGGGAGTTCTTCCTTGCCACAGTCGCCTCAGTCACCTCAGGCTTGCTCACTTGGGATAACATCTAGGACTGTTTGTCTGTTTGTCTGTTCATATGTTTGTTGTTTTCTTATGTGGTTTCTCATGTAAAGCTGCTTTGAGACAATGCTCTTTGTTAAAAGCGCTATACAAATAAAATTGAATTGAATTGAATTGATTGCAACAGACTGGGATGCAAGTTCATATCAGCAAACCTTGTCAACAAGAGCCTAAGCCTTTCAAACCTTTCCTGGGTTTGGATCTTGAATCACGTCTGGTAATGGAAGCATGCGTGGTACAACCATTGTGACCGCCTGCCAGAGTGCCTCTCTTTCCCGACCTGGCAGGCCTCCCTTGACCACAGCCCCACAACCCTCCAAGTGCATGGGTAGTGTCGCCAAAAAAAAACATGGTTATTAATTAATGTAATTAATTAACTGATTAAATATGATTGTGATAGTTAAAACTATTGATAAACTGATGAAAATGAATGACCTGTAACTAGAGTGAGAATCAGTGGTATGTATCTCACTATGTACAGTAAGTTGTATAGTTGATCCATTTCTGAACACAGCTCTGTGAGGATTCTGTATAATAGTGCTGTATGTGCTGAACTTTACACGTCTCTAGAAGGACACACCCAGGAAGTGATGCAGTTTTAGTGTTATTTTGTACAGATCACTTCACACAGTGTCAGTGACAGAAATCTAGAGTCATTATGGCTGGTGTTGTATTTCAAGATTCATCATCTATACAATACTATAAGCCTTTATCTGTTTGTGTGGTTTTTAAATTATTTGTACATTTATAAATAATTATGATAATTTGCTGTGGAAAATCATAGGAAACTGATCCAGATTTAAACAAAATCTCTCATAAGTAAATTTGCTGTGTCTATAACCAAAAGGTAATTAAATTCAGTTCAATTCAATTCAGTTCACTTCATTTTTATTTGTACATCACTTTTAACAATGGACATTGTCTCAAAGCAGCTTTACAGAAATACAGAAATTCAGAATAGAAATTACAAAGTTGAAAATTAACTTTACCCCTAATGAGCAACTCTGAGGCAACAGCGGCAAGAAAAAACTCTGTGAGATGATATGAGGAAGACTCAAATGTGAACCCATCCTCATCTGGGTGATACCAGAGAGTGTGATTATGAATAAATTACCTTCTAATTGTATATTATCAAACATTAAAAGCAGCAGAGGAGATGATCAGATCCACTTGTTTAGTTTTATCATCAACTTTAGCAGACAGACGTGGTGGCATAGGGATTTACCTTTTACCCTCCTTTCTGAAAAGATCAATGATAACTTACCTAATGAAAGCCACAGACACATGAATATAACAGTGAACATGATGAATGGTGTTAGTAAAATGACAATATTCTGAGGTCTTTCTGTACTCTATTATATTAATATTTCAGAGGTTCATGTCTCCACAAAGTGTGACACTCTCCATCCCGCTCCCTGTATTCCAGAGATAGGCTCCAGGTTGGAGCTTTAATTTTCAGAGGTAATTACAGTGGGATTTGAACCTCCTTGGACCTCTGGAGAAACAAGCTTCCAAGCGAGAACCAAGGCGGCAGTGCAAGTTTCTATTAGTTTTATCCCACCCACTCTCTTCCATGTAAAACCAGGGCTCGTCCGGGATTTGAACCCGGGACCTCTCGCACCCAAAGCGAGAATCATACCCCTAGACCAACGAGCCAGGTTGTCCCTGTGCCGCTTGATGTGCGCCAATGGAGGTTCACTGTACTCTGTAACTGTATGACCTTCCTGTTCATATGGACTGGGGTCCGAGTAAAAGGAACTCGGTTACACAAAGTCAAGTTAACAATAAAGCGAGGGCTCCTGTGGGATTCGAACCTTTTTGGAATGCAGACGCTAAGTGTGAACCAAGTAAGCAGCTCTTGCCATTGGGCCAAATATGTCATTAATCTCGGTGGACATGAAGATCAAAATCAATTCTTGTAGAACAAGCTTGCTTTAGTGTCAGGTGGAGGTTTCAGTATAGGTCAAGTTTACAGGATTGTAGCTTCTTTGCTGGAAACTGTACTGTTGCTCCAGTATAGCTTGGTGAATATTATGAGGCTTCAAATAGTTTCTGTGATATTTGCAGTAAGTTTACAAATGATTCCAGTTGGTAATACAATTGAATTAGCTGGTTGCTAAAGAAACTCAGGTGGCTGGTGGGGTATGGTTTGGTAAGAGTTCTTATTCTTAGTTATACATACTTTCAGGTATCCTGTAATTCTCAAAAATATATTAAAGACCCTGCAAAGACACACATGATGAACACATTAAATCTCATTCTCAGTAAAACAAACAAACAAACAAATAAATAAAAATAAATCAAATCAGCTGCTTGTCAAAAGAGTTTACAATATGCACATTTTTATTCCTAGAACAGAATCAAATTCCAGCATGTGATCTTTACACTGTCTTTAAGTAAATAAACCATCAAACCTGCCACTATTGTTTATGAGAACTGCACTTAATACTGCAGAGGGAGTGAACATGTGGCTTCTTCAAACACACACCTAACTTTTCTATCTGTATTTGGATTCACTTAGAATGTTTTGTCTATTCACTTCAAATAAAGTATTCATATATGGTTATATACATACATTTCTATTGGATCAATAATCAGAATGCTGATGTTATGCATAGCTTCCAGTCTTTTCTTCTTATTGTGATTCTTTAACACTTTCATGTTTGAGGTCTCTGTAGGTTTTTGGACAGTGAAGTTGACTTTCCTGTCACTGTGGGCTGCAAGGCGCAGTAGTACAGTGCAGAGTCTGATACTGAAGCAGGCGAGATCTCCAAAACCACACGCTTCAGACTCTTATGAACTTTAGCAGACAAATGAGGATGAGGAGTATCACCTGTCTGATTCCCTCCCGATTCCGTCAACAGAACGAGGAATTCTGGTGCTGCATTGGAATATTGTCGATACCACTGTAGATTGTTCATAGAAACAGTGTATTTATAATCACAGGAGAGTGTAACTGCTTGCTCCTCTTTACCATAGACAGCAGAAGATGTTGGAGTAATGCTGTCCTGTGTGCTCTCACCTGAAGAGGACATTTATTTCAGAATATTATCATTTTATATTATACAGTATACATACAGTACATGCTTACAATCTAAAACACTCACACATGGAAACATTTCTTTACTAGTTATAAAACATTTAAACATGATATATGGGGATATATAAAATATAAGCTTACCTATGAACATGGTAAAAAACAGAAACATACAGAAAACCATCATGTTTTAATTTCCTCTGTTCTTCTGAAAGTTTCCTTTTTATGTTATTGTAAATGTCAAGTTTCCTTCTACTCTGTCTTCAGTGAAGCATCTAAGCATTTCTTGTGTACAAAGCCTCAACTGTAGCTTCCCTCTGTTTTAACCAATCAGAGTGCAGGATGTGCAGCATTATGTAAAATACACACACATGTTCTAAAAGAAATTAATGAGCAAAAGATTCATATATTTAGTTCCTGTATTTCCTATTTCTATGAACTTAAACCTTTTCTAATCTACAAAATATATTGTTGCAATTACAAACAATTCTTATTGTGAAATTAAATTCTTCAGCAGATTTATAGTACAGCCTTAAAGTCTAAACAAAACACCAAATTATAACAATATAAAACCCCTAACAAGGTGGTGTTTGAGAGCATGTGCACAAATACATAAGCATCTTGTATTAAGCTCAAGATTCTGCAGTAATTCAAGTGTTTCAGTCGGACTGCACTCCACACACCATGTATCTGTGCTGAAGCTTTGTTCAGGTTTAATGTTCATGGCTACTTTAACACTCCACATGGTTCTGTTGTGTCCAGGTCCAATCAGGTTCAGTTCTAGAGTATTTTCATGTCATGTACTGCCATCTGCAGGAGCTGAATTTAAATAGATATATACATTATTTACATCAAGAACCATCAATATATTTAAAACAAAAGTATTGCTCACCACGCTGGGAATAGTTCCCAGTTTCAATTCACAGATTCATTTGGAATCATTACAGCATTTCAGCATATCAGAACACAAGAATAACCCGTCTTTTTCTTTTTTATCTGTATTTCTGACATTAACCTAGACAAAAACAAGTCCTCAGATTCAGCATCCTTAAAGAGACAAATTTGCTGGTGTGCTTGTGATTATTGTCCTTTAATATGACCCAGTTTCAGCACAACATAAGCTCATGGACAGTCTTACAGTTGTCTTAAGAATATTCTAATATAAAGTGGAGATCATCAATGTCCAAATGATTAAAAGTTTTCTAGAGCCTGTGGCTGCAAAACAACCGAATCCTCACCCCTCCACCAACATGACACTTGGTATGAGGTGTTTGTTGTGATAAACTCTGTTTGACCTTCACCAAACATGAAACTATGAATAATGATTAACCATCAGTCCAAAAAAATATTGTTCCCAAATTTGTTAAGATACTGCCATTTTTTTTGGAGAGAAAGGGTTTCTTCCTCTCACCTCCTCCATGAAAGCCATATGTGGAGGCAGGACTGAGGTGGAGCACAGGTTTGTGAATGGAAGGTGGTGCAGGGAAGAGTAAGTGCTGTTTCCACAGGTCAGGGTCGTAACACTTAAGACCTGGGAAATGCAACTGTGAATGGATTTTTGCTGATCCATTTAAAATTTGGCAGACATTGTACATCCATTTAACTGAAAATACAAATGTTAATACACAATTTCCATTTTCATTTCCTTTCCTTTTCCATAATATTTTATACCAACATACTTTTATGAAATGATTTTTTTCTCACACTGAACAGCAGGTAGTGTTGCTGCATCACAGCTTCAGGATCCCCAGTTTGATGATGTGTTCAGGTCACTGTCAGTTTGTGTGCAGTTTTGCATCACCTCCAAAAAACATGAGAGTAGGAATTTGCTAGGAGAAATTTCCCCTTTGTGTGAAAGAGTTTGTGTATGGAGCTCTGCAAAGGACTGACATCCCATTCAGGGTTTTTTCTCACCTTATGTGTGACTCCTAATTAACCATGACCCTGACCAGTAGAGAAACAGAGAATCCCCCAAAAGGACATGTAACTTTCTGTAAAGCATTGACAGAACTGCTTTCAATATAACAAAACTGTGTGAAGGTTTTTGTACAGTGCAGCTGGATTTCCTGTCACTGTGGGCTCCAGAGCACAGTAGTATAGAGCAGAGTCTGATACAGCAGCAGAGGAGATGATCAGATCCACTTTGTTATTCGTTTTATCTTGTTTTATGGACAATCGTGGATGAGGTGGTTGAGCCTTTATGACAGTTTCAGTGCGTTCAAGAATCAGCAGCAGAAACTCGGGTCTTGATCCAGGTTTTTGTCGATACCAGTGGAGTCTGTTAACTGATCCAGTATATGTGCAGGACAGTGAGATGTTGCTGCCTTCCATTGAAAATACATTGGTTTGATCTGGTTTAATGTTATTGTCAGCAGCCTCTGCTATAAAAACATTACAACAATATTGTGATATTTTAATCATATATGACACATTTCACATGGAAAATTGTGTCTTCTTAATTAGTAAAAATAATATTTTGTGTGCAGTGTATATGACTTACCAACATCAGCAAGAGTGAAAAACATCACGAAGAGGAACAACATTGTTTTCCTGAGTGTTTAGTTCAAACCTCTAGCTTTAGAAATGAATGTCAGTGTTACTATTTGATGTACATCTCCACCTCTAGCTCCACCTACTTGTATTTATGCATATTCATGATAACTGTTCTATACTGTATACTGTTTATATAAATCTGTAGAAATGTTTTTGCATTAATAATAAAATGTGGTTCTAAGAATCCTTGGATTCACTAATACCATTTCTCAGTTCCATTGCCTCATTGTTCTGTGAAATTCTATCTAAGACAGTTTTACTGGATTAAATGTATGTTGCAGTGGTATTTATTGGTTTTGTGTGTATAAATTTGTTGTGTTTGTTTGTCTTCCTCTGTGGGTCATGTGTGCAGCAGAAGGCAGCATATTGTCAGAACCACTAAGTAAGAAAATAAGGTTTATTTGAGAATAAGGAAGAAATATTTTTTACAAACTTTAATTAACCCCATAATGCTCAGCCCTAACAACCACACAAGGTTACAGGGAGTTAAATAGAAAATATAAAATGTTCCTGTACTCAAGATAGCATCAGAAGTGAAAGAACAATAAAGACAGAGTTTCAGATGAGTTCAGTGTTTCTGAAACAGCAGGTGCTTTTGTTTGTCACAGAAATGACGTTAGATGAGTATTTATTCTTATTACAGTTTAGTCTTAAGTGGTCAGATGTGTACAATTGTGTAGTGTAAAAGAGTCAGTGATTTATTCTTGTAGTTTGTGTTCTGCCTCAGATAGCAAGGTTTAAAAGTCCATAAGCAGCTTTGCTGTTTTTACCGCCATGTTTGTCTCTTTATTCAACTTTTACTCTGCAGGCAAACAGCCTAGGCATGATTCTATAGAAAATAAAAACATTTAGACATAGTTTTGTTGAAATATGTACATGGAGGTGTCAAAATACAGTAGAAACAGAAGCCACAGCAACATCTGGCATGTTTTTCCAGACAGCCACTTACATATGCTCTGGATTAATAATTTTATATATTAAGATAGTTTGAGATATCTTCATAACCCCCATATATTTATCTCTCAAATACCTCTAGATTTGTCATTTTGCATTTTCTTTTCCACAAAAAACAACATTATTAATGGAAGAAAACAGATGTGGAGCATCAACTCCACTGAATTAGCCACAATTCCCTTTAGATACATTTACTTAGAAGCCTGATCATGAATCATAATTTGAAACCAACTTAATTTTATTAAATTAGTCTTTTCTTCAAATTCTCTCACACTGAGCACTGTGCAAAAGTGTAGAAAAAACAATGTACTAATAAATGAGACAGTTCTACTTAATTGTTTGAAAATATGTTTACAAAATACAGTATAATAAGACTGACAAGATGTCAGGTGAAGCTCAGGCCAGTCAGTGGTTTCATCTGTAAAAGATTATGCTTCAAAACAAACAAATCAAACTACACACCATATATAATAAAGCAACAAAACTTTACATCAGACGCACTGCAGCAATTAATTATTCATCTTAACAGAAGCAACAGAAGGTCTAATTCCTGAACCATATTCCTTTGTTTTGGGGATTATCTCATTCTGATGAGGTTTAAATTGTTGTTATTAATGGCCACAATATACAGTTTCAGTATTATACATATGGATTTACTGCATTCAAGATAAACACTGTACAGTTTTTGTACAGTGCAGCTGGATTTCCTGTCACTGTGGGCCTCAGAGCACAGTAGTATAGAGCAGAGTCTGATACAGCAGCAGAGGAGATGATCAGATCCACTTGTTCATCATCAACTTTAGCAGACTTTCTTGGGTCAGTGTTGGAAATTAGATCTCCTTTTTGGTCAACAATAAGAAGGAACTCGGGTTTAGATTTTGGATATTGCTTGTACCAGTACAGGAAGTTTCCTGTAGGAAAGCTTGTTTTGTATTTGCAGGACAGAGTAACATCATCACCTTCATCTACAGCTTCAGGAGTGAAACGTGGCTCTATTGAATCTGCCATGGAGTCACCTGTCATAGAGAAGAGATCATAATGTTTTTAACCTTTAAATAATCATCAGGAAATACTTAAGTCAGACCCACACTCTGCATTTTCACACTGCATCACCACACAGACTAATATTTAATATAATATAGTTAATATTTCTGTAATAACAAAAAGTCAATGTTAACTCACCTAGTGAAAGGCACAGATACATGAATATAACAGTGAACATGATGACTGGTCTTAGCTCAGTGAAAATAGTGGAGATCTTTCTGTAATCTAATATGTTAACACCATAAAGCTTCAAAATTGCTCCACCCCACAGCATCACATGACAGTGTCACCAATGTTGTTGTCAGATTGTTGATTCTTACTGAAACATCCTGGCTTTACATTCAGCCTCATATGGGGAACCTGTCCAGAGGACATTTAAGTAAACACATACTGAAAGGAGGAAATAAAGTTTTGTTGTAAATCTGAAAAATAAAACTTTCCTGTACTCATGATAGCATTAGAAGAAGAGAAAGAAGAGTAAAGGCAGATTTACAGATAAGTTTCCAGTTTTCAGTGTTTCTGACACAGAAGGTGTTTTTGCTTGTCAAAGAAATGACATTAGATGAGTATTTATTCTTATGACAGTTTAGTGTTAAGTGGACAGTTGTGTTGTTTAATCAGAATGGTATCTCTGAAATTAGCTTAGGCACTAAGAGTAACCAGGGCAGGGGTTAGGATATTATATCAGCAGTATGTATGATAGAAGAACAAGTATACTCTATGTCACAAAGGTTTTACTGTGAAAAGTAGCTTCCATCATCTCAGAGAATGTGAGCAGGTTGTGTGGTAGTGTCTCTAGAACTTAACCCACAATAAGATAAGTGACTGCGCCATCTTGTGTTCACTGAAGAGAAAAACCTTAACACACTAATAAATAAAGCCCTGCAAAAAGGTCATACAGCCACACATATTGGATTTTTAATTTTTATTAGACCTTATATTTAAGTTGTATTTACAGTTTGGGGTGTCATCCATTTCTCTCTTAAATACTGCTGGGTTTGTCACTGTATCTTTGTTTTTTATATTTTCTTTACATTACTTAATACAAAGCAGAAAAAATAAATAATAAGGGAAAACTAAAAGGAAACAGATGTTGAACACGGTTGTAAAACTCAACAACTAAACTAAATTGGCCACTGAGAAATGCTTTATATTCACATGATATACTTTCTGTCCTATCAGGGGATTAAACACACACAACTGCCTTTAGATAAATTTACTTAGATGCTTGGTTATGAATCTCAACATAATATTTTAAACCAACATACTTTTATGAAATGATTCTTAGTCTTTTCTTCAAATGTTCTCACACTGAATACAAAAACAAACCAATGCAGTAATGAATGATCCAGTTCTAGTCAACTGTAGTGTTTATAAAATCTCATGACACTGATAATGCATGATGACAGGATAATGCTAGGTGAAGTGCAGGCCAGTTGGTGGGTGCATGTGTAAAAGTTTAGGATTTAAAATAAACACCGTATAAAATAAATAACAAAACTTTACATCAGACGCACTTCAGCAGTTCATTATTTTCTGTGATTTTGTGCACCTTAGATTATTAGCTTTTTTTATACCATGAATGGTCTTAGCTGAATAGAAATATTCTTTCTGTACTCTAATATGTTCATTTTATGAAGCTCCACCCACAGCATCACATGACAGTGTCACCAATGTTGCTGACAGATTGTTGATTCTTACAGATAAATCCAGGATCTACATTCAACTTTAGTTAAAGGACCTATATATATTTTAAGCAAACCCAAAGCAGGAACTATTTGTAATATACAGATAATAGCAACAATATAATTAAACAAATGTAATTATTCTAATGATAATTATACAATTGTTAAGCCATAATATAAAAATTAAACAAGTTTTAAATTAATTACACATTATATGTTTACAATCAGGCAGCTTAGTGGTTAGCATGTTCACCTCACACTTCCACGCGTCCATCTCCATGTGTCCTGGGTTCAAGTCTTGCTCCTGCTCACTGTGTGTGTGTGTGTGTGTGTGTGTAGAGTTTGCATGTTGCTTGGTGGGTTTCCTGCGGGTGCTACAGTTTCCTCCCAAAGACATGCTTCTAGGCTGATTGGAGTTCTGTAGAGTGTAAATGAGTGTGTGTGTGCACCCTGCGATGAATTGGCACTCTGTCCAGGGTGTATCCTGCCTTGATGCCCGATGATGCCTGAGATAGGCACAGGCTCCCTTTGACCTGAGAATAGATCAGATAAGTGGTACAGAAATAAAATGTTTGTAATCAGTGGTGTCTGCATCTACATCTGGAATATTCCAATCCAAAATAGTTTCTAAAGTATCTAAACCAGTGGTGGGCCATCAGTGCCAGCAAGGCCTTCTCTGCTGGCCTAAACAGCAGTGATCTGAATCACTGATTTGCATTTTAATATATTTTTCCATGCGTGTGTATTAAATTATTCCCAGTAGTCTATTCTCTACATTTCCTAGCTTTGCTCTTGGTTGCGCTGCTTCCAGTAATGATAAGAATATTTATCTAATCATATTTCAGCCAGTGGCTGACATCATGTGTTGCCAGAGTGAAAGAAATCTGTCTTAAGGCCTTCAGAATGAATAGTGCAGGCACCCGTAGCTTATTATAAGTGGCAATTTAAATTGTTACATTAACCAATCAGATTTCGAGTTGGCGTCATTGGCGCCATCTAGCAGGCATACGATTACGTCAGCAATTTCCCGTCCTTTGATTGGACAACTGGAGTAGTCAGAGGCAGAGAACCACACAAACTAAATAAAATTATTTTAACTCACAATGACTGACAGAGGAGAAGAAATCGATTTGGTGGCAGACATCCTTACACATGCATTTTCAAGGCAGACTGTAATAAAATTGACTATTCCTTGTGAGGTGTGAAATACTCTAGCCTAATTTCTATTTTACTTTGCTATTAAACGGTTGAGGACACCAGTGAAGACCGCAGGACGCGGTAACCATAGTAACCAGTGATTTCCGGATTGGACCTAAGATTTCCAGCCCAGCTACAGCTTAAAACCCGTCCATTTAAAAATAAAATAAAATAAAATAGCAGCCCCAAATGCATACTGTGATAACTAATACATTAACAAACAGAAAACCCAAAACAAATGGGTAAGTGCAAAGGGCACTATTTAGACACACACACACACACACACACTGACAGACCCGCAGCACAGGCGATCTCACCCAGTGTCCAGCTCTTCAAGTCCTGCAGAAATCCGCGGAAGTTTTGATAATTTTATGATCATTCCTAAATATCATACAACATTACATTAGTAATATTGACTGTCAGATACTGAGCCAAAAGTGGTCACGTGATGAACGAACGAACGAACCAGACCCGAAGACGGTACTGACTGCAGAGCCGAAGTCTATGAGGCTGTCACGTGACGAGCAAGTTTCCCCGCACAGAACCAGGTAGGATCTTGCGCATGCGCGGTCAATAAAAAATGAATCTCTCCCGAGTCATATTACGGATTCATTCAAAATGAACGAATCTTTCAAGGAACCGAATCGGAGCCACGGAGGCCAGCTGTACGCCAACTGCATTTTGTTAAAACGTAAAGAAAACAAAAAAAATCTCTGTAATTCACTTATGGTGTTCTAGATGGCTACTTAATTTACACCTTAACACGAAGCAGGATGTAAGACTAAACATGTCCTGTTCTCCAAAAAAGATGATGTACTGTACATTTCCTCCCGCCGCCCCATCATAAGTGCTTCTTCTCATCGCAGTTTCATAATAACACATCTAACATTCTGTCACGTTCCTTACAGTAAAAACAGCTTGAGTAAAATAAAGGAAAGGTTTGTTTACCGGTTAAAAGGTTTGCTTTACTCATTACGATATTTATCTTAAACGTCAGAGAGACCCTGATGTTTCTAGTGTTTTTTTTGTTCTGCTGTAGGTACTTGTGCTCTGAGACTCTGGGACTCAGAGACTGAGGGAGATGTCTGTTGTTCTGTCTCTGCAGGAAATTGAATCGCTTTTGGGATTTTCTGGCCCAGAAAAGATCCTAGGTGATTTGCACCCCCATACCTGGAAGCTTTCAGTTTAGCCAAGAATGGCATTCAAGCCCAGATTGTCTCCCACTACCTGGACAACTGTGAACTTAACAACACCATGAAATTCGGGGGTATCAACAGTGATGCCATCCCTCTCAAGACACCTGATCTCTTCAACAATAGGGCACAGCACTGCATCAAGACCATAGGTTGAATTGCATTATCTGATTTGAAAACTGCTAGAAGGAAGTGTGACCGTAAACTTGATAGCAGGTCTGGTGGCAAGCTCTTCATGATGAAATATATAAATCCTAACTTGTGAATCCCAGTCTTCGATCCAAGGGGATTGACAGTTTCACAGTCATCACTATACAGCAGTAGCAGAACTGAAACCTCAAGAATAGTGGATACGTTTTACAAAACTCCCCATCAAAGACATCCTGAAGTGCATCACCCTCTCTCTGCTGCCATTCTATCATGGCCTTCAAAATACCAGGAATTTCAAGTAGCTTGACAAGAAGGCACTGTAGTGGAATACGCTGATAGGAATCAGGAACTGCAACTTGTCGGACAGTGCCAGTGGTGGAATCCCATTGCTGTACATAGGAAACCCCAGGCAAAAACTCCTCAACTGGCTGAATAAAGTTTCCTGATTTAGCAAAATACTGCATCTGTTTATAGTCTGTTTCCAGTTCTCTGAAAGGCTCAGCTGCAAGAGCATGAGCTCTTCTACCTTTGGGCTTTGATCAAGACCAAACTGACTAAATAACGACATAGTCTGCAATTGTAGTCTGCTCACAATATCGAAGATTAAACTAGAGGTCTGTTGTACCACAAAGTTTAAGTTAGAAAATGTCTGGGCAGATCTAGACTTCAGATTAGCTAAAAAAAAAAAAGGGTCACCCATTCGATAATGTCCTCTTGCTGTAGTTCATCCCATTCATCCTCAACTTCCTGTCCTAACTCCTCTTCGGCATTAAGTTCATCATCAGGCTGGGCCAGCTGTTCAACTTGGTTTTCATGCTGCTCACTAGGTGTCTTCTGTAAGACCTGATGTAAGAAAAAGTTCTGCCACAACCATTTTCACTACATTGGAAATATGTTGATGAACTGTTTATATGGTGTACTGCTTGTAAATGTTTAAAGATACTCCTGACATCCCCAGGAATTTGCCTTTTACACCAAAAGCAAACATATGCCTTGGGAACGTTTAAAAAATGATCTGCTAAAATAATAGTGCAAAAAGTGGGGAAAATTAAGCCCTTTCCATCTGCAGTGACTGTAACTACTTACAAATTCTCTGAAGTATTTCATGAACTTTAGCCTTGGGCCAATTTTTGGGATTATGCAGTTAATGGTCCCCTCATCTAAAAGCAGAAAGCTTTCTTCATCTATTGCCTGATCTGAAAGACAAAACGACACAGAACACAAAGACATCTTGTCAACATTAAAATCATGGAAGCTAGTTATAATAATAATAATAAGAATAGTTATAATAATATTGTCATAACTCGGGAGAAATGCGGGAGAATTTTGATCACGGAGTAAATGGGGAGAGGGTAACGTTAATAGCTATTGTCAGCTAGAGTCAGCTAAACTATCAAGCTATATAGCTCAGACCAGGCTGAAAGTTCGAGTGTAACGTTAACGCGGTAACAGTAATAAATGTTACAAACACAATGATAATTTTTTCTGTCATATGTGACTTAAGTGGGAGAAAATGTGTATACAGACCTTGTATTTAGCGTTATTTTCGCTTAAATGCATGAGGGAGATGAACCGTCAGCGGTGTTGGAGCCCAAAAGAGAAGACACGAAGTTGACACAGCTGTTGAATACACCGCTGAACTTTGGGGGAGGGGCGGTCTTGTCTGTGATGTGTCAGCAGTCACTAGCTAACCCAACCCAAACCCAGCGGCTGGGTTACACAAAAAGTACCCAATTTTCTGTAAATAACCCAGAAAAATGACCCAACAGAGGCAACCCAGCATTTGGGTAGAAAAAATAACCCAGCATTTTTTAATGTATACAGTTAATCATGCTAAAGCTGGTGAATCTGATCAAATCTGTTGCTTCAGGTCTTAGCTAGCCACTGAGCTGAAATTTTCAAATTTTCAAGCATGCAGTTATAGCTTTTTTCATAACCTTATGTTAAATGTTAATTAAAAACAAAGTACCTGCTTCAGTAAATCCAAATACATTTTTTAAATCAGGGATGTCAAAAAACATAAGTTCACATTTATTAAATTACTAAACCTTTTAAACTATCAAAACTCTATCAACTTAACAAAAGAACATTAGTTAGGAGACCTGTGACCTTACTTAGTAAATTGAGTTAAGTCAACTACTTGGGTTAAAAGTTGAGTTAACTCAAAAATGCTGTGCAGCAAGTTGCCTTAAAATTTTAAGTTGAGTCAACGTTGTATTTTTTACAGTGCAGTTGCTTTGGGAGTATAATGGTATAATGTGACCAAACTCTACTTAGCTACTTCCCATAAATTTTCCACTATAAAATCAAACATTTAAAACCAAGATTTTTTACCACAACTCTGCTCAAAACACATATCGGCTGTGATTACCTCCGACCAGATCTCAGGGTGCTGATATAACAGCATTCCCTTTTGTTTTTATATTGTTTAATATCTCACATAGTTAAAACATTTTAGACAATAAAAGCACATACTGCACTCATAAAATAAAGGACAATAAAATTCTTTACAAAGTGGTCAAAAGCAGAGCTTGCAAACACTGAACATTGTCTGTAAGTTTAGTACAGCTTTCCTAATTCAGTTCTCTTTAAAATTGTCTTCTAATAAAACTATTCTAAGACCAATTTAACATTAGGTAAACTTGACATTGTTCAAAACATCCTTATAGATATTTTTCTTTTTCAACAATTGGAAATCACTGAACTATCAATGTAGTACTGAAAAAATTCCTTTAGAGTTCTCTTAAAGACAGCTCTATTTATTCTACCTCAACTCAGGAATGGTTTACCATGGGGGAAAAAATCACATCATAGCAATGATTTTACTATTACTGCATCAGGCGATTTTTTAGTGATTGGATTTTAGGTTTGAGTGACTTGTGGCCAAGAGACAAAATCACTCTCTGTATGAAATCAAATGTGCTCTTCAGAGCTGCAGGATACTCTAAGTTTAGATCATAAATCAGTCGAAAAAGCAGACACATTGCTTGTGGAAGATTTTCCACATCATCCACAACCATGGTACCTTCCAAAATGATAGCTGTTGTTTTGGCATCAAGATGCAGGGAGTAGGGTAGTGTTGCAGTTGCAGAGTGCTCGGGAATCACCAGTCAAAATTCCAATTGCAATTTCGGACATTTCTTCATTGTCATCACAGTCCTAAAAACAGGGCATATAGCAAAAATAAGGTCACAGTAAGACACAAAACATCTTTTAAGAGCATATACTCACAGTAAAATGTGAAACAAAATTAATAACACTACAATATGTCTAAATGTACAGGCCTTTTCAATCAGGACACAGCAGTGGATGCAGGAACGAATACAGACATTCAAACCACTGCATGAAAAGACAATAAATCAAACGGAAGGCCAGCTATATAAATTAAAACCTATTCTAAAACTCACAATTTGATATTTGAAAAGTTATCAAAATACATAATTATGGAGGAGAATTGACTGAATTTTTAAAGAAAATTTCTTTCTTTCAATCTAATCTCCTTTCTGTATTTTATATTTATTTTACTGTACTTTCTTACCTCTTTTACTGACTTCATCTCTGTTGCATCTGTCCTTTATTCTTCCTACCTGTCTAAATTTCCAACCTCCTGTTTATTGTCCTTCTTACTATTGTTTTCTTTCTTTTCTTTATGTATTATAAAATGTCTTCTTACTGTCTTTTTTTCTTAATTTATCTTTACTTTCTTTTCTCTACCCCAGGTGTAGGCAAGTTCGGTCCTAGAGAGCAGTCCTGCAGATTTCAGCTCCAACCCTGAAAAAAAGATTTGCTTGCCTGTAGCCTTAGTAATCCTGAAAACCTTGATTAGCTTGTTCAGATGTGTTTGATTAGGGTTGGAGCTGAACTCTGCAGGATTGCGTAGGACCTACCCCTGCTCTACCCCTTCTGTGTTTCAGTTTCCGTACTGTTTAGATCTCAAAACTGTTTAAAGAGCAGTTTGCCTGTCGAAACTACTTACAAAACAGGTCTTGTAAAAATCGGTGGGGTCCTCTCCAAGAAGGAATGGTAATCCATAGAGAACGGCTGTTCGTCTCACGTTGATGTTGGATTTCTGCAAAGTTATGAAAATTATTATTTAATAGCGCTCATGGCACTAACACAACACAAAGCAAAGAACAACAGCAAAAGCAACAGTTGTTTTAATATAAAAAAAAATTGTGATGTGTGTGAGGAGCTTACATCATTTTTAATCTGGTGCAAAATCTTCTTAAGTTTGGATAAAATTCTGTCATCATTCACTTGCCCTCTGGTTTTTCCAAACCTGTATAAATGTCTTTGTCCAGCCGAACGCAAAGGAAGATGTTTGTGAGAATGTCAGTAACCAAACAGATCTCATCCCCCATTTACTACCATAATAGGAAAAATAAATACTATGGAAGTAAATGGGGGATGAGATCTGTTTGGTTACTGAAATTCTTACAAATACGTTCTTTTGTGTTCAGCAGAACTAAAACATTTATACAGGTTTGAAACTATCTGAGTAAATGACAGTTTTAATTTTGGGTGAACTATTTCTTTAATGATCCATAAAACCAAGAATATTTATTCACCTGACTCTGTGTGAAAAGGGCTGGCCACCTTTCCACTGTATTCTTCACTGCAGGTTCCTTCTCTATCAGTTCCTTTCTACACAAGGCAAATGTAGAATTCATGTTCTGGGCTAGTGCAGAATTAACATGACGTTTCTTCATGTCTTCCACCATCTCCTTCCTTTTAGACTCCATGCTGGCTTCATCTTCACCATCAGGGAAGTTCGGTAGAAAGTTGATTTCAAACCTCTTGTGATGTTTCTCTGAGGCTGCTGTCCCCTTCTTTTCCAACCATTTATGGATATCTCCAAACATCCAGCTTGATGCAGTTTTGAGTGGTAGTTACCCATTTTCCATCTGAGGCTATCATACCACCTATTCCGCCCCTTAGATGAGCTCTCCTGACACTTGTAGATATGTTTTATCTCGCATGTATTGTAGATTTCCCTGATGTAATCTGTATTCAACGTCAACAGGAAAAGTAGGGATCTCAAAATATTCTGGCCATGCAGTCCATAGACTATGAGATGAATGATCATCAGAAGCCACAGACAGGACTTCAGTGTCAGCTGTGTTAGGGGTTGGGTGGGCTTATCTGGCAAGTCAGCAATGTAGGTAAGATTCACAAGGGAATTGCTGAATTCTGGATCTTCATACTGAAGCTTTTCTTCAAGTTGCTCCATCAGGGAGTCAACTGTCTGTGGTTTCGCAGGAAGTATGATTTTTCTGATGTCATTTTCACAAACTATAACTCAGAGTACAGTCCTTGTCTCCATATTTATTCTCTCTACAAAGGTTAAAGAATTGGGTTGGTTTTCTTAAATTAAAGTAATAGCTTCAACCGAAAAACAGTTGTCCAATTGCATAATTCTAAACCCATCCTTTGAAAAAAATGATTTGAAAAGTTTCACTCATCCTTGTTTAAATGTACTTTAAAAAGTACACAAAATAATTAATAATTTAATGTGACATCTGCCATACAGTCCAAGCATTTAAGGCAAATAAATTGGTTTGTTGAGAAATCAACTTCAATATATAATCCATTTCACTGGATCAACCCTTCACATAGAATAGCATTTAACTGCTGCTCTCTCAGGAGTGCATGCAGGATATGACCATTTAAAGAAAATGAATTACATTTCAGTTTGTTTCTTAATAAACCCATTGATACTATTCAAACACTTGAAGCTGAATGAAATTATATGATGCTTTTGTGTCCTCCTGAAGTTTGAGAAGCAATGCTTGCTATCTTCTTACATAGTAGTCAGACATCAGCAATCAGAAATCATTTCAAAAATAAGCCTTTTTGTCTTCCAAGTAAGAATGAGAGTAAATAATTTTTCAATAATTTCAAGTCTCTTTAAGCCTGAATTATCATTCATTCAGCATATGATATAATGTTGGAGTGTAACACAGGTCCTTCCCCGAAGTTTATAAGAGTTCTGAGAGTTTGGTGATTGTCAGTGATAGCACATGACAGCAAAGTTCAAAAGAACGCAGGTGCTGAATGTACCAACATGTCAGATCTTTACACACAAACAGAACAGCACTGTTGATGACAAGAATTTTGAAAAAACTGTCTGAAATCAGACAGGCCTGGAAAAGTACCAACAGATACAACCATATCTGGATTATACTTGATTCCATCATTGCTCACAGATGATGCTGTGAGGACAGGATATCAAGGGCCACCATGAGGGGCAGAAGTCTAATAAATGCCCAATTCTCATGGGCATTACCCCCAGTGGTACCTTATGAGGCAAATGTGCCTGGGATGATCTGAGGCTGATAAACTTTGTCTGAGAATTTGTAAGGTAACTGCTTGATAGCTTGAGTCAGGGATTCAAGAGATATTAATTTCCTTGATACCAAATCATTAATGCACAAGGACATTTCAATAGGGATGACACCCTCCATAAGGTTGTGCATTATGTCAGGTGGAAAACCACCAACTGTGTGAAAATGTTCCAACCTTTCACTTAACACACAGCCACCTTTCACACCATGTTCCCGACCAGACCTCCTTCTCCTGGATTTCACTCCTCTTTGCAAAGCAGAACCGACATGGGTGCTCAACACTGAAACTCTCCTGTAGTCCTGCAAAAGAATGTGCACCCAGATTATCAGATGAAACAAAAAGCAAACTTCCTTTCAAACAGTCTCCTAACTGTTCAATATATACACCATGCTTTTCAAGAGTTTCAAGGTCCCTAACAAGTGGGTGCAAGATGTCTTTGTAACCATGATGTTAAATTGCACTAGCTCTGCATAAAAATGCTAGCTGAGTTGACTGAAGTGATGAAAGATCTTTTGAGGAAAGGTTGGCTAGAACCCAATAGAGAGCAAATATTTTATGTTTCTTTTGAGAAGTGCCAAGGGGATTGGCAAGCTCAAATTCATCAAAATAAAGACCTAGGACAATCCTGAAGGTCTCAGTGTTGAAAAAGTCATTTTCTTGATACTGAGAGAATCCATGGCCACTTCCAGAACAGCGGAGACTCCCGGCACATGTGGCAGGGCATCCAGGCGATCACCAACTACAGAACATCACCACCTGCCTGTGACAGTGACGACTCCCTTCCAGATGCGCTGAACGACTTCTACGCTCGGTTTGAGGCACAGAACAACACAACAGCGAGGAAGACCATCCCTCCTCCAAACGACCAGGTGCTCTGTCTCACCACAGCTGATGTGAAGAGAACTCTATGCAGAGTTAACCCACGGAAGTCTGCTGGACCAGACAACATTCCTGGCAGAGTGCTGAGGGAGTGTGAGGAGCAGCTGGCATATGTCTTCACTGACATATTCAACATCTTGCTGAGCAGCTCCATCATCCCAATGTGCCTCAAGACAACGACCATCGTCCCTGTGCCTAAGAAGTCTATGGTTTCCTGCCTCAATGACTATCATCCCGTTGCACTCACACCAATTGTGATGAAATGCTTCGAGAGGTTCGTCCTGAGGCACATCAAGTCACAGCTACCACCCTCACTGGACCCCTTGCAGTTTGCGTATCGTCCTAACCGCTCCACGGATGACACCATCACCACAACCCTCCATCTTGCCCTCACACACCTGGACTGTAAAGACTCCTACGTTCGAATGCTGTTCATAGATTTCAGTTCAGCATTCAACACAATCATCCCTCAGTGGCTGATTGAGAAGCTGAGCCTGCTGGGCCTGAACACCTCTCTCTGCAACTGGATCCTGGATTTCCTGATTGGGAGACCTCAGTCTGTCCGGATCAGGAACAGCATCTCCAGCACCACCACACTGAGCACTGGAGCTCCTCAGGGCTGTGTGCTCAGTCCACTGCTGTTCACTCTGCTGACTCACGACTGTGCAGCAATGCACAGATCCAACCACACTGTCAAGTTCGCCGATGACACAACTGTGGTGGGTCTCATCAGTAAGAGCAATGAGTCAGCTTACAGAGAGGAGGTGCAACATCTAACAGCCTGGTGCAGAGCCAATAACCTCTCCCTGAACGTTGACAAGACTAAAGAGATGGTGGTTGACTTCAGGAGAGCACAGAGTGACCATTCTTCGCTGTTCATCGATGGATCCTCGGTGGAGATCGTCAAGAGCACCAAATTCCTTGGTGTTCATCTGGCAGAGAACTTCACCTGGTCACTCAACACCAGCTCCATCACCAAGAAAGCCCAGCAGCGCCTCTACTTCCTGAGGAGGCTGAGGAAAGCCCATCTCCCTCCCCTCATCCTGACTGTGTTCTACAGAGGGACCATCGAGAGCGTCCTGAGCAGCTGCATCACTGCCTGGTTTGGGAACTGCACCATCTCGGATCGCAAGACCCTTCAGCGGAGAGTAAGGACAGCTGAGAAGATCATCGGAATCTCTCTCCCCTCTATCACGGACATTTACACCACACGCTGCATCTGCAAAGCTAACTGCATTGTGGATGACCCCACACACCCCTCACACACACTCTTCACCCTCCTGCCATCTGGAAAGAGGTACCGGAGCATTCGGGCCCTCACAACCAGACTGTTGAACAGTTTCTTTCCTCAAGCCATCAGCCTCCTCAACACCCAGGACTGAACTGTAGAACAACTCTCTCTCACACACACACATAAACACACACACACACTCAAGACTGAACTGTACAAAACTCTCTGTCTGTCTCACACACATACACACACACACACTCTCTCTCTCTCTCACCTGGATGGATACACTCACACACACACACACACACATAATTTAAATTGTTCATTACTTGTGGCACTACCACTACCTGTCATACGCTGCTATAGTTATACTTATGTTTATTTCTATTTGCACTACCTCAACTGCTGCTGTTGAATTTATTTTGCACAATATTTTTTACATCATTTCTTTTTATCTTATTTTATTTCACTTATATTCCATTACACATGTTCTTTTCTTTCTTTTCGGCACTAAGTGTCCTGTGTTTTTGTGTTGCCTTTTGTTTGTATTTATTATTTTTGCACTGTCTTGTCTTCGATCTGTTTGCACCTAGCTGCACACTGTGCACTTTATGTGGCTAAGACAAACTTCTGTCCTAGCTCTGTGTTTTTTTTGTGTTTGATCTTTATGTTGTATGTTTCTGTAGCACCAGGTCCTGGTGAAACGTTATTTCATTTCACTATGTACTGCGTCAGCTATATGTGGTTGAAATGACAATAAAGCTTCTTGAATCTTGAATCTTGAGTGCCATCTCTGTAAGTCTTAAATTCATTAACTAATCGATCATTGCAAAGAACCCTATATAGAATGTCAGCCCAGTTTAGCATTTTCTGCAACATTTGCAGAACTGGCACATAAGAGACTGACTCTGAATCAAGCTTGTATTCAACTGGCATGGCAATCAGAAATTCACTCTGAAAATATGATGCTCCTCTGCTTATTGTGGAAAGAGGCTCACCATCTTTGGTCACTGTCAAGATGAAAGAAGTAAAATTTGATTTATATGTTGAATTATTTCCTGTGCAGCCAAATCAGAAACATGCAAAATCACCTGCATTTTGAGAGAGTGAGGCTATAATTTGAGAAAGAGTGAGGCTCCAACTGAGGACGCAATTCATCAAAGTTTTCAATCTCTATATCATTTATCTCCAAAAGTTCATCTACAGGATCAGCGCTCAAGGGCTGTTCTTGTTGCACATTATCTACACTGTGTGTAGCAACATCAGAACGTCAGATTTTAACTGCCTCTGATCAAATGCTCCATGCTCTCTACATTCATGGGAATTAAATGTAGAGTAGATATTGCTCTCAAAATTGCAATTGTTGAAGGGAAACTGCACAGTTCTATGATTTTTGAGATGCTGCCGCAAATGAGAAAAAAAATAGACTCTGTGCAGGGCGCCTCAAAACAAAGTGCAAAGTGGGCAGTGAAATATCAAAGGGATGTTATCACATGGACTGGATAGGCTACCATGTGCCTGATGTGAATGATGTTTTGTTAAGTGTACACTTATTGCATTAAATGATTTGAATGAGCACAGACAATCTGTGTAGAGACATGGAATTGGAGTACTTCTAGTGTAGCTTCCATGTTTTATTCTGTAGTGTTTCAACAGCTGAGCCCACTTTTCACACGAAAACAAGCAAAACCTACACTTCCACTGCATGAATTTACGTCCCCAAAATAAGCATACACTAAATAAAAAACACAAAATATGGTACATGCTTGTTAATTAAGCTATCTTAATTCAGGCATCATGTTGTTCATTTCCATGTGAACCACACGTGCGGATCAAACGTTCTAGAAAGAATGTTCATAAAGGCCGCACAGGTTTTTACATATCATTAATGATAAACCATGAACTTACAACCGATTAAAATAGCTTAGAAATGTAATAAAACAAGTGTTCAGTAAAAGTCGATTTTTGCAACGTAGCACTGGTCGCATTTGACATAAAACTACTTCAGTGTGCCTTTTTATGTCTTTTCCTCTTTCCACACAACTAGCAAATAAAATTGTATTTAAGTTGTAAGAGACACTGATGTTTATAAACAGATCATTGTGAGCATACCTAGTCATTCTACTACATCCCTAAAACGTGCTGTTCTTTGAGTTCTTCTTCGTCAATGTCTTCTCCAAACACCTGTGTTCTGTCACATTGCGCATGCATGAGACAAAAGCGTGTTTAAGAAATTAGAAGAGTAATTCTAATTGTGATAGTAATAATAATTGTAATAGTAATTGTTTCGTCCTATGCTGAAACTTAACCAAAGGCCAGTAAATATATCAAGCTCTGTTCATACAAATATGGTGGATTGTGATGTAGCAGCAGCTGATTGGCAATAAGCTTAAATCTTACTGGTTTCCAGGTTATTTTATAGCGCAAAGGGGAAAAAGACCCAGAACCTATAAATAAATAAATACTCTTAAGTACTCTTAAGTTTAGTTCACACTACACAGTCTAATCAATTTAAATCAACAAATTTTCTAAAGTCAGTTAAATTTACAAGTTTTTCTTGAGTAGATTCAACAATTACTTTTTACAGTGCATGTGTTTGACTGGTCTATACCACAAAAAGAAAATACTGTATATTACTGTTAAATTCTATGGTAACCTGCTTAAGATTTTACAAGTATGTTACTGTATCGTACTGTTTGGAAAAACAGTATGTTGCTGTTAGAATTTGGATGTAATTTTACAGTCTGTCACTGCTCGAAGTCCATGTTCATAGCTTGATATTGGCTAATATGGCCCACAAAAATTAATTTTGTTATAAATCATGATCATTTCTGAAAGTAATTGGATGAAAACATTCAGGGGGAAAAACACTATCTTATCTCTATTATCCCAATAGGTGGCAAAATAAGTCAACAAACATGATTTAATATACAGTATTATATATATAATCATGATATACTGTGTAATCCCAGTTAAGTTCATTTCAGGTCCAGGTTGTAACAGTACAAAATGTGAAAAAAATATATAAGCACTTAAAAATGTATATTTCTTTGCAGTATGTCTTTCAATAGATTATGCAGTATGTTGGCGATATATCCATGTGTACAATCAGAATATAGTATGTAGATGCTGATAAATGAACGGATTCAAGAGGAAATGTGTTTTTTGGTCTGGTTTTATTTCTGGCCCACTTGTTCATTTCTTTGGCATGTCCCATGTTATCTTTTCTTGGTGAAACTAGTTTCTCTGTTGTCCTGGTTTCATGGTTGTTAAATTTTTTTAGCTACTTATTTGGGTAAACAGGTTCATTACATAATTATAGATACTTTAATGTAATGAATGTGAACAGAGTCAGAAACTTTAATTTAATGAAATACTTTGCAATTGTAGATTTAAATCAATCATGAGTAACCGAAAGGAAACAGTTACATGGAGGAAACCTTTGAGATGACATGAGGAAGAAACTTTATGACTTTAACTCATTAGAGAATACAGGTTGTAGCTACTCAGGCAGTGAGGGCTTAACAGACATACATGAGACAGCGAAGGTTAAAATTCACAGTGTATTTATTTGGTGCACATAGGGAAAAAAAGAATCTTTGAGTACAAAATTCAGTGAAAATAGAAAAAGGAGCAAAATAGGGAAAACATGGTTACACAGCCATGGTTGATGGTTGATGGCTGAAAGGGGCTGAAAGGGGTCCCGGTACGGTGGAGCAGTGACGAGTGCAATGGCTTAGGGATGTCTTCCCTAAGTGTCAGGATGGCCGAGCGGTCTAAGGCGCCAGACTCAAGGTTCAAACCTTCCCCCTGATGTAAGGAGGATTCTGGTCTCCGAATGGAGGCGTGGGTTTGAATCCCACTTCTGACATGATCCTTTAGGGGCAGTGGTGGCTCAGGTGGTTAAGATCAGGGGTTCAAGCACCAGCACTGCCAAGTTGCCACTGTTGGGCCCTTGAGCAAGGCCCTTAACCCTCTCTGCTCCAGGGGTGCTCTGCGCTCTGACCCCAACCTCCAAGGATGGGATATGCAAAGAAAGAATTTCACTGTGCTGTAATGTATATGTGACAAATAAAGGCATTTTCATTTAATTTCTTCGGTCTCCAACAGCTTTGCCATGCTTCACTCGCTCCACACCGCAGCCATGTGCTCCTCTGCTATCCAAAACATTGATGGTGCTGAACCAGCACAGTCTGTTCAGGTTTTTTATCAAGAAGAAAAACCTTAAAACATGTATCTTCAATTCAGTAAAACTTTCAATATAACAGAACTGTCAAAATTTTTGTACAGTGCAGCTGGATTTCCTGTCACTGTGGGTTAGGGTTAGAGCAGAGTAGCATAGTGCAGAGTCTGATACAGTTGCAGAGGAGATGAACAAATCCCCCTTTCTTCTCCATGGACTTTAATGTTGAATCAGAAAAAAACACTTTAGTCTAAAGTGAACAGTTGTTTTATATGTCTGAAATTAGTTTAGCTCCTGAGATTAACAATGGCAAGGGTTAAATATTTGTGCAGTATGAATGATAGAAGAACAGGCAGAGCCTATATTACAGAAGGTGCTCTTGTACTTGTCAGACCATAAGATAACCAAGTTCGCCATCTTGTGTTCATCAAGAAACATATCTTTCTTTTCCTCTATTTATGCTTTTTATATTCTTGAGTCTACTAAACTTTCCCTAGGTTCTACCTAGCTATAACCTTGCCATTTTAAAAAACATGTCCCCACCAAGAGATGTCAGAGTGACCATTTTAGCAATTATAAAGGAAACCCAGCAAATCTGTACACTCTATAGATTACACTGAGCACCTGCTTAGATACAGAACTGCTCTGAACAGCAGCTGGTCAGCGTATTTCTCTAATATCAATAATGCCAGCTGTAATAATTGATTTATTTTGAAGATGAGAGCCCGAGCTGCTTCTTTATATTTTCTGTAGTGTAGTGGTTATCACGTTTGCCTAACACGCGAAAGGCCCCCGGTTCAAAACCGGGCAGAAACAACCCAAGGCTTTTGAGCTTTGCTTCAGTATGCGTCCACTCGTCCTAATCGGCACCCTGAAGGCGACTGGAGCAGTTTCTCCACAATGGGATGCCTAGTTTGAAATGCGCTTTAGTGCTTAGAAAATGAACAAGTGTCTACTTCAAATCAAGCAGCGCGTAGGGGCTTTTGCTGCAGGCCGCAAGCCATCACTTACACCGCAATTGTAAATCGGAAAGAGCTCTCACCAAAGAACTCTGGCCAAAGCCTGTCAAATGCAACTGGTGGACTTTGCCGTTCCGTTTTGACTTTCGAGACCGGGCAGAAACAAGCCTTGAGCTTTGCTCCAGTAAGAGCCCACTTGTCCTAATCAGGACAAGACTAGAGCAGTTTCTCCACTATGTGGTGCCTAGCTTCAAATGGGCTTTAGTGCATGAACAAGTGTTTGCTTGTTCGAGTCGAGCAACAAGTAGGGCTTTTTTTTTTTGGCCTCAGGCAGCAAGCAACCACTTAGAACACAAGTGGAAATCACTTGTGGAAAGACCTCTCACAAGCAGAGAAGCCTTCGTCACACTCTTGCCAAAGCCTGCTAAACGCAGCTGGCGGACTTTTCTGTTCCGTTTGCCTTTTCAAGGGCGGTCCTCGTACATTTGCCACGCTCCAACATGCGGCTTAAAGGTCGTGTGTTGGCCGGGAATCGAACCAACGCCTGGGGCCGTGCACTCATTACTCGGTTGAAGGAACGCTTAAGCCTTTGCATTGATCGATTATTTATTTATTTACTTACTTTGCGGTTCCCCCGCCGAAAGGAAACGCTTTCCTTCGCTTCTGTTTCTGTAGTGTAGTGGTTATCACGTTCGCCTCACACGCGAAAGTTCCCCGGGCCGAAACCGGGCAGAAACATCTTTTGGTGGTCAGGGGCTTGTGCTTTGCATCGAATAAGACTCGAGTTTTGCGCTCTGTAGGACCCGTGCCTTTGGGAACAAGCTGAAACTGAGGTCTGGCCCCACTCCAACATAGTTTCTGTAGCGTGACTGTTTTCACGTTTTCTGCTCATTTGCACTGGCAAACAAAGGTCTTGATATTGTCTTTTTTTTTCTGTTTTCTTTTTTGGTTTAATTGATTTATTTTGAAGATGAGAGCCCGAACAGCTTCTTTGTAGTTTCTGTAGTGTAGTGGTTATCACGTTCTCCTAACCCGCGAAAGGCCCCCGGTTCGAAACCGGGCAGAAACAACCCAAGGCTTTTGAGCTTTGCTTCAGTATGCGTCCACTCGTCCTAATCGGCACCCTGAAGGTGACTGGAGCAGTTTCTCCACAATGTGATGCCTAGTTTGAAATGCGCTTTAGTGCATAGAAAATGAACAAGTGTCTACTTCAAATCAAGCAGCGCGTAGGGGCTTTTGCTGCAGGCCGCAAGCCATCACTTACACCACAATTGGAAATCGGAAAGAGCTCTCACCAAAGAACTCTGGCCAAAGCCTGTCAAATGCAACTGGTGGACATTGCTGTTCCGTTTAGACTTTCGAGACCGGGCAGAAACAAGCCTTGAGCTTTGCTCCAGTAAGAGCCCACTTGTCCTAATCAGGACCCTGAAGGTGACATACTCACAATTTGCTACTTTTTAAAAAACATGTGTTCATTCATATCTAAGAATATTGTATTTTGCAATAATAAAAATGTTTACTCACCCAGTGAAAGCCACAGATACATGAATATAACAGTGAACATGATGACTGGTCTCAGCTGATTGAAAATATTCTTTCTTTACTCTGATATGTTAACATCATAAAGGTTCATGAAGCTCCACCCCAAAGCATCACATGACAGTGTCAGTGATGTTAGTGTTGATTCTTATTGAAACATCCTGGCTTTACATTCATTTGGAACCTGTCCTGAACATGCAGTAAACAAACAATAACAGAATGAAAGATTTTTAATAAGGAGAAATATTTATTCCATTTCATAACATTAATCAATAATTGAATTAGAAAATACTTTGTTGTGTGGATTATAAATAGTGCATCTACTTTGGGACATTTAGGGTTTTTTTTGTTTATTTTGAAGCCTGTTTGTTAAATAGGATTACAAACATTTTGTGGAGTATTTCACTGAGGTGAGGAACAAACCAGCCTCTTTTCTTTCTTGTGTCTATTATTTTTTAATCAATCTCATTTGATTTCTTATTAATATCATTATTCTGCTTAAAAAAATCACCGTCCCAAAAATCAATCATCCCATAACCTTGTACTCCAGTACATGTTAATTCTGAACTAATGCATGTACTAATCTCAAACTAATAAAGAGCTAACCTTAACTATGCTGTGAGTTTTATAAATTCATGTGGGAATAATACCACCTCACATACATTTCACACACACACACACATATATATCATGGATATTTCCTTGCTAGACCACCAGAGGGCAGCACTGAACATTAGAGTTGAACTCTATTTTGGTTCTATGTTCATTTCCCCTGTTCAGTTGGTTCACCTGTTTAGTGTTATGTGAGTAGTGACACAGGAATTAGCTTCCCGAGTTAAGCTCCTTTGCTGTACCTTGTAATTGCCTAGCTTCTGTTTGACGCACGTTTGTTTGCCTAGCCTAACCTAGCCTAGCCTAGCCTAAACTAGCTTAGCATAGCCTAGCCTAGTTTATTTCCGAATCAGGTTTTGGTTTGCTTTATTTTACTGCAGTTTCTGCTTCTATGTAGTAGTTTATTCAGCAGAATAAAAGACAAATTCAAAGTTATCAAAATGAAATGTTTTAAAATGTCTGTGTATTGATAAATCCTTTATTATAAGAAGAGGAATTGTGGGATCTTTTGATTCTGTTCGCCAAAAAGATTCGCTTAAATTCATTTACTGATGTTCTCAGTGACTCTTCATAAGTTACATCATTACACCAGTTGGTGTTTCAGTCTGTCAATACATTCATTTAAAAAAAAAAGGTTTCAGGAGACAAGTCTTAGTATTATAATTGATTCGAATTGGCATGTCGACTTTTAAGAGGTCTGATAAAGTTATTTTCAAGAAAGCCATTTCAGGCAGTGAGAGAGGATCGAGCGATACAAATGTAATTTGGAAAAAAATACACATTTTTATGTTAGTGTATTAAATAGTTTTAATACAATAATTTAGCCATCTAGCCAATGTAGCCATCAGTCATTTCAGAATAACAGTCTCTGTTTCTTTCCTGACAATGTTGGCATCTTCATCCTTTGGTCCAATTTTATCTGCAAAACTGCCTGGTGTAAGAAGAACATAAAGAAATATATCAGTGAAGTATTTTTTGCAAATCATATAATAAAAAATAAAAAAATGACTAGGTTAATACAAATGGTAATTAATCAATATAATTTATAAACAGATTAAATATCATTGTAATAATTATTATAACAGATGAAAAATAAATGACCTGTAACTAGAGTGAGAATCAGTGGTATGTATCTCACTATGTACAGTAAGTTGTATAGTTGATCCATTTCTGAACACAGCTCTGTGAGGATTCTGTATAATAGTGCTGTATGTGCTGAACTTTACACGTCTCTAGAAGGACACACCCAGGAAGTGATGTTGTATTTTTCAGATTCCCTCTAAAATAATCCAAATAAATCAAATATAGCATTAATATTCTAAATTTAATGGTACAAGAATGTCCAGAACAGAGCATTTACTGGGTTTCTGATCCACAGTGTCCACTGGTTCCATGCAATAATAACCAGTTACACAACAAACTAGCTGTTTGGTTAAATGATGGTTAATGATACAGGTTGATGATGAAGTGAATGTAAAAGTGTAAATATCTCCATCTTGTGAGAAAAGCATGGCTCTTAAGTTGGTAAAAGGAAAAGAAGAGTAAAGCTCAGTGTAATCACTGCTTGACTCGTATGAACATTTTAGAATAACAGAGTCTGTTTCTTTTCTGACAATGTTGGCATCTTCATCGGTCAGCCCAATTTAATCTGCTAAACTGCCCATTATAAAGAAGAATATAAATAAACTATTTAGTAGAATAACAAGTAAACTCTATGTCACAATTGTTTACTGTGAAAAGTAGCTTCCATCATCTCAGAGAATGTGAGCAGGTTGTGTGGTGCTCTAGTTCTAGACCCACAATAAGATAAGTGACTGCGCCATCTTGTGTTCACTGAAGAGAAAAACCTTAACACACTAATAAATAGTTTTATAATTTAGCAATTTAAAATTTCTCTCTCTCTCTCTCTCTCTCTCTCTCTCTCTCTCACATACACACACACACACACATTTTCATGAAAAAAAGGGATTTAAAGGTCAGACACACATCAGCAGGTAAAAGATAGTGTAGTGTGTGAACATTATCTGTGAGTGAGCATGTAGTGAACACACCCCTATTACACCAATAAACTTATCACATGCAATTACAATTGTGTAGTATGAAAGGTTCAGTGACAACAGCCTATGCAGGATTATAAAGTAAATAAAAGATTTAAACATCGCTTGGTGAAATATATTTATGGCTTGTTAAAGTTGGGCTGTCAAAATACATAATACTTAAAATAAGTAATTGTTCTTTATTATAACAATGACACAACACCACACTACAAGAACACACTTTAAGCAGAAGGATTTTAACAGTGTGATAGCACAGTGACACAGCAGGTCGTGTTGCTGCATCACAGCTTCAGGATCCCCAGTTTGATGATGAGTTCAGGTTACTGTCAGTTTGTGTGCAGTTTTGCATCACCTCCAAAATACATGACAGTAGTAAATTTACTAATAAATTCACTATGTGTAAATAAGTATGTGAAAGGGTTTGTGTATGGAGCTCTGCAAAGGACTGACATCCCATTCAGGGTGTTTCCTACCTCATGTGTGGGACAGACTCCATATCAACCATGACCCTGATCAGTAGAGAGAAAGAGAGAATCCCCCAAAAGGACATGTAACTTTCTCTAAAGCACTGGCAAAACTTCTTTCAATATAACAAAACTTTGTGAAAGTTTTTGTACAGTGCAGCTGGATTTCCTGTCACTGTGGGCTGCAGAGCACAGTAGTATAGAGCAGAGTCTGATACAGCAGCAGAGGAGATGATCAGATCCACTTTCTTACTCGTTTTATCTGGTTTTATGGACAATCGTGGATGAGGTGGTTGAGCCTCAGTGACATAACTACCGCTTTTATCAGTTAGCAGCAGAAACTCAGGTCTTGATCCAGGTTTTTGTTGATACCAGTGGAGTCTGTCAACTGATCCAGTATATGTGCAGGACAGTGAGATGTTGCTGCCTTCCATTGAAAATACATTGGTTTGATCTGGTTTAATGTTATTGTCAGCAGCCTCTGCTATAAAAACATTACAACAATATTGTGATATTTTAATCATAAATGACACATTTCACATGGAAAATTGTGTCTTCTTAATTAGTAAAAATAATATTTTGTGTGCAGTGTATATGACTTACCAACATCAGCAAGAGTGAAAAACACCACGAAGAGGAACAACATTGTTTTCCTGAGTGTTTAGTTCAATCCTCTAGCTTTAGAAATGAATGTCAGTGTTACTATTTGATGTACATCTCCACCTCTAGCTCCACCTACTTGTATTTATGCATATTCATGACAACTGTTCTATACTCAATATTTTGACATTATGAGTTTGGATCGCTCTCTCTCTCTATCTCTCTCTCTCTCTCTCTCTCTCTCTATCTCTCTTTCTCATTAATAAAATAAGAATATTTTAATGGAGATTGCCACAGATTGCCTTGTTTTTTTTTTTCCCACAAGGATGTTGAAAGCAGTCATAAAACTCAACTCTACTGAATTGGTCATAAAGAAAGTCCTACATTGTGTCCTATCAGGGGAGTAAACACACAATATGACCTTAAATTTACTTAAATGCTTGATTATTAATCACAAGATAATATTTGAAACCAAAATACTTTCATAAAATGATTCTATGACAAAACAGTAGAAAAAATCAGTGCACTAATGAATGAGATCTAGTCAACCTTGAATGAGGAACCTATCCTAAGCACACAGTAAACAAATACTGACAGCATATCATTTTTAATAATAAAAACAATCAATCTATTCTATAAACATTAAATCATCATTAAATTACTATATATTGTGGTTGAAAAAAATAATATACACACATTGGGGCATTGTTTGTGTGCTTATTTGTTTGTTGTGATCATAAATAGGACAGTTTGGAGGGTATTTCACTGAGGTAATGAACGAACCAGCCTCTTTTCTGTCTTTGTCTATTTTACTTTGTCATGACCCATTTGATTTTAATATAATTGATAAAGCCATCTGCTTAATAAAGCCACTGTGAAAACATTAGGCATCATCAAAAACACTTTGCAGTCCACAAATTAGTATTGATTCACCCCTAATTATTAACAGTAGTACAGATTTATTATCAAATATAATTAGGATCATCTGTGACTTGGGGCCTGAAACAAAAATCTCACTTAGAAGTTTCCTAAACAATCTTGCTTTCTTTTACAGGTTCCACAGATGCAGGGTCTCAGAGGGTAACAGACATATTCCCAAAACCCACAGCAATTAAGTGCTGAAGTATTCAATCAATGTCAAAAACACACTGGGAAATCAAACTAGTGGACATTCTTATTATTCAAGACTCAAGACCAAAGTAAACCTGCACAGAAACATATGTTGAACACGTCAGATCTCAAGCACAATAATCACAGAAATAACTGTTCATCAAAGAATTAGCATTTATTATCATTATTCCTGTAATAGTATAGCATTTTGTGGTATTTCTAACATGTGAACTTTACACTGTCATTTACTAAGCTAGCTAAAGTCAGTGGGCTAAAAGCTGCCACCACTGGCTATGAGAACTGCCCTTAGTGCTGTGGAGACTGAGTGAACATGTGGCAGCACAGTGAGAGTCTGGAGTGGAGCAACCATTTCCATTTCAACTAGAACTTGTGATTTCAAGTGCTATTTTATAATCTGCCAAATAATGAAGAGTGAAGTATTTAGTTCAGTGTTAAATTAAAAATCAGCATCCTAAATTATTTAAATACATATTGTTATTGAACTTTGTGTTACATTTTTATTACATCAGGGGAATAACAAATTCATTTTTTTGATTAAAGATTAACATTTATTTTTAAAGGATTTCTTCTCTGATTGTTCAACCAATAAGCATTACCAACATATGTATGAGGATCATTGTTGAAATTCAAAGCAAATCAACATCAAGGTCTGAGAATTAAGAAAGAAAAGTGTATTTGAATGAAACAGGTAGACATCTCCCCCTGCTGTGAAAAACATGCAGCTTGACTTTTTGTACAGTCTGTTTGAGTTTTGTGTCACTGTGGGCTCCATGGTGCAGTAGTACAGTACAGAGTCTGATACTGCAGCAGGAAAGATCTCCAGATCTACTTTCTTCTCATTTTTACGAACTTTGGTGGATAGTCTTGGGTCATGTTCAGCTTTAGTGACACTATCTGAGGATTTAGGAATTAGCAGCAGAAACTCTGGTTCTGATTGAGGTTTTTGTCGATACCAGTGGAGATAGTAAGCTGAATCATCATATGTGCAGGTCAGTGTGATGTTGCTGCCTTCACTTGAAGATATGATGGTTTGTTCTGGTGTAATGCTGCTGTCAACAGCACCTGCTATAAAACATTACAACAACATAAACATTTCTACTTTCATTGTGTAAATTAATTAATCATGTTTAGGTATCAGCTCATTTCCAGCATTCATCTAAAGTTTGTGTATAATATAAATGTCTTACCAATGTTTTTAACAACTATGAAAATAAAGAAGAGTAACATGACTGTTGTGTCTCTCTTGCAGTAGGTATAAATGGCAGGATCTCTGTGAAACTTTCTAAACTGTATCTTACCACATCTAGCTCCACCCACTTTTACTTAGTAATAATATTTTGTCAGTTCTGGCATTATATATGCTAAATCCATTGTTTAAACAACAAGCAGTGAATGTTCATAATATATTTTATTGCTTGTTTAAGTTTGTTAAGGCTAAATTTTGATAGATTTAGTGATAATATTAAGCAGTTCACTAGAATGAGAAACTCTTTACTAATTGTTTCCATATTGTTTCTGTAGTATAGTAACTGCATTCAATCATATATTCAGATTAATTTTATATATTCTGTAATGCTACATGCTACACAGTGTCATTAATGCCATAGTTATCTGTTTGTGTCTAAAGCCAAATGTCAGTATCTACCCTGAATGAGCCTCCCTAACACACCCATATAAAATGATTCACTATGCTGGTGTAAACAAATACTTGACAAAATGAGTCCCATTTGTTTCTGAAGGTATGAACACCATCTAAATTTGAACAAGTCTTACATCCTCTGTGATAAACAGACTAGCATTAATGTGCTCCTTAATCTCTATCACTAGTGAACCTTTGGGTACCTGCTACACGTTCTTTTTTTTTTTTTTTTTTTTTACAGTGAATCATTTTTGGCATACATTTATGCTGGTATTTTTTATTATGTGCCCATTTTAGAGGGATGCAATACGACAATTCACTGCAGACTTTGGTCCAAGTAAAAGCATGTCTCTTTTGCTCAGTTTGATGAAGGTCCTGCTGTGCTGTTTAGCTGTGAGATGAAGTCGTGTGAAGTCACCAGATTACGTCTACAACCCGATAGCAAGCAGTTGGCTAAGTTCTGAATCATCTATATTTTGTTATAATTTGCATAAAATAATACACACACTAGTGAGCTACAGCAGCTAGTTAGTCAAGTAGATAAGTAGCACCTTGACATAGCTTCAGCATCCCTGCTTTGATTCTGAGCCACAGATTACTCACTATGTGGAGTTTTGGATGTTCTCTCCATGGCCACAAGACATGCCAATAGCTGATATATCTAGATTGCCCCTAGGTGTGAATGAGTGTTTTAGCATGGTGTCCTGTAAGAGGCTTCAATCCAAGGACCCACCCTACTCCCAGCATTCCTGGGATAGGCTCAAGGTTGGAGCTTTGATTTTCAGAGGTTATTTGGTGAAATACACCATGGGATTTGCACCTCCTTGGACCTCTCAAGAAACAAGCTTCCAAATGAGAACCAAGCAGCCGGCACTCCAAGTTTCCATTAGTTTTGTCCCACTCAGTCTATTCCATGTAACATGTTAACAGTATAGGAAGGGCTCATCACTTTTCAGTTGACGACTATTGTAATAATTTCACTAACTCCATTCGTTTGGAAAGGAGACATCAACAAGCAGTGTTCTTGGGGATGTGCCCAAAGAACAGAAAGGAACGAAAGGAAGCCAATATTAAGTGGCAGGAACTTAGTTCATTTCATGAAAATAGTCAACATTAACTAAATACAAATTAATTTCTTTTCATTAAGTAGCACTGGTTTCAGTAGAAATAAAAATACTTACACAAATAGTGACAATGTGCAAAGCTTCATGTACATGTACATTCTCAGTACTTTTTCCACACCTGTGATATGGTATATTCCAGTGGTGGGCTGTGAATTTCACACCTAGGCCTTCACTGGTGTCCTTCCTGAATTACTCCACCTCTATACCATCATTATGACGCCACGACAATAGATACTAATCAACCATTAAATAGCAAAGTATATATTCTCTGATTATCCAATCAAAGGACGGGAAATTGCTGACATAATCGTATGCCTGCTAGATGGACCCAATGACGCCAACTCGAAATCTGATTGGTTAATTTAACAGTTTCATTGCCATTTATTTTAAGCTATGGGCGCCTGCACTATTGATTCTGAAGGCCTTAAGGCAGATTTCTTTCACCCTGGCAACACATGATGTCAGCCACTGGCTGAAATATGATTGGATAAATACTCTTATCATAAATATACACTACTGGAAGCAGCGCAACCAAGAGAAAAGCTATGAAGTTTAGAGAATAGACAACTGTGAATAATTTAATACACATTCATGGAAAAATATATTAAATATATTAAAATGCAAGTCAGTGATTCAGATCACTGCTGTTTAGGCCAGCAGAGAAGGCCTTGCTGGCACTGATAACCCACCACTGGTGTATTCCCTCCTTATGCCTAGTGTGTCCATGATAGATTCTGGAGCCTTTATTTAGGAAGATCAGTGAATGAACCCATTGTGGAATTCATGTAATGATACACATGAAAATACATATTGTAATTAGTCATATTAACATGTTTGTGTTACAGCCTGGGAATTATGTTCTGTTGGCAAAATTTCCCATCTTCTGTTTAGTTCAGTAAAACATTTTAAAACTTTATCTACTGCCATCTGTACAGAGTGTGTAAGCTCTTCTCTCTGGCAATACAGGTCAATCACAGACATAATTAAACTGAACAAAGTGTGACATTTATTGAATGAGAAATGCAGCATAACCAGTTTTTAGACATCTTTAGGCAGACTGACTGCATTTACTGTCATGGACTGCTGGACAGTTCCCTGTCAGGACACCAGAGGGCGGTCTGGCAGGGTTTAATTTTGTTCCCATGTGTTTTTGTTAACGTTGTATGCACCCTACCGCCCCACCGCTGCACACCTGTTCCTTACTTTTCAATGACTTTATCAGTACCTACTGCTTCTGATTCAGTATCTTCTGCTCGGCCACTGATACAGTACGCATTGATCAGTATAAGTGTGTAGTATAAATACAATATTGATATTCTTCATCTGTCATGTTGACATGGTGACCTGCAACTGCAAATCTGTAACAGTCTGCCAGTTAGAGCACCTGAACTTATTTTAATGATATTTATGGCTTTTGTCTGCATTTTGATGACATTTGGAAGTCCAAGACAATGGAGGCACCAGACAAGTGCTTTTTTTAAATAAAAATACATAAGTATCATCATCATCAAGCACTTTGCATAAAATTTACCTCAGGTTTGATTCCCTGACTCCCCTGTCCTCCACAAAACCTTTAAGAGAACAATGGGGGAAAATGCCATTCGGATATTTTCTGCAAGGTTGACAATGTTACTTTGGGACACCTTTGAAAATATTATTCTCCTTCCCTAGATTATACTACACCTCTTAAATTAGACACTTCTGAATGTTGTGAATCCCCAAACAAGTTGTACAATATTGTGCCTCTTAGAATACATGACAAATCCTAATATGTGTTTGTACATATAAATGAATGAAAATTCATTCGAATTAATCATGGGAAAAACTACAATGCAAAAGTACAATGAATTAAATTTTAAACAGTACACACCAGCAACAAGTGACACAGTGTCTCTTTATTTTATTCTCTTTCTTCAGCTGCATATGTTACCACAAATGTCTTTTGTGTCTGTGGTTAACTGATAAGTTGCTAAAGGAAGTATCTTTGATATTAAACGTTGAACTTCAAATGAATTATTTCATAGGTTTTTGTACAGTCTCTCAGTGACTCTGTATCACTGTGCTGCTACTGTAAGAGCACAGTGATAGAGTGCAGAATCTGAGATCTGCAGATCTTTGATAGTGAGTTCAGTAGAGTCTGGGGATGTTTCTGCATTGAATCGAGAGCCAGAGGGGTTGTACTGATCTGAACTTGCTAACTTTGCACCTTTAAGCAGTAAAAACTGTGGTGCACTGTTAGGATATTGTCTGTACCAATAAAGCCGAATGCTACCACTGCTTGATTCATATGAACATCTCAGAGTAACACTGTCTGTTTCCTTCCCCACAATGTTGACATCTTTGTCCTTCGGCCAAATTTTATCAGCAGAACTGCCTGTTGTATTGAAAAATGATTAATAAAAATATAATACAAATATCGAAAAATTCTAAAAAAATTTTTTTGTGTAACACCAAAAACACTGACATTAAAAATAAATGAATTAATTCTATGAATATTAGTTAATTCCATTAATTAATTGATGAACTGATGAAAATTACCTGTAACTAGAGTGAGAATCAGTGGTATGTATCTCACTATGTACAGTAAGTTGTATAGTTGATCCATTTCTGAACACAGCTCTGTGAGGATTCTGTATAATAGTGCTGTATGTGCTGAACTTTACACGTCTCTAGAAGGACACACCCAGGAAGTGATGCAGTTGTAGTGTAGAGTCATTAATATGGCTGTGTTGTATTTTAAGGTTCATCATCTATACCATACTATAAGCCTTTATCTGTTTGTGTGTTTTTTTTAATTATTTGTACATTTATAAATAATTATGATAATTTCCTATGATAAAAATCATAGGAAACTGGATCCAATCTCTCATAAGTAAATTTGCTGTGTCTGTTCCCAAAAGGTAATTAAATTCAGTTCACTTCATTTTCATTCATATCACTTTTAACAATAGACACTGTCTCAATGCAGCTTTACCGAAATACAGAAATTCAGAATAGAAATTACAAAGTTGAAAATTAACTTTACCCCTAATGAGCAACTCTGAGGCAACAGCGGCAAGAAAAAACTCTGTGAGACGATATGAGGAAGACTCAAATGTGAACCCATCCTCATCTGGGTGATACCAGAGAGTGTGATTATGAATAAATTACCTTCTAATTGTATATTATCAAACATTAAAAGCAGCAGAGGAGATGATCAGATCCACTTGTTTAGTTTTATCATCAACTTTAGCAGACAGACGTGGTGGCATAGGGTTTTACCTTTTACCCTCCTTTCTGAAAAGATCAATGATAACTTACCTAATGAAAGCCACAGACACATGAATATAACAGTGAACATGATGAATGGTGTTAGTAAAATGACAATATTCTGAGGTCTTTCTGTACTCTAATATATTAATATTTCAGAGGTTCATGTCTCCACAAAGTGTGACACTCTCCATCCCGCTCCCTGTATTCCAGAGATAGGCTCCAGGTTGGAGCTTTAATTTTCAGAGGTAATTACAGTGGGATTTGAACCTCCTTGGACCTCTGGAGAAACAAGCTTCCAAGCGAGAACCAAGCCAGCAGTGCAAGTTTCCATTAGTTTTATCCCAACCACTCTATTCCATTTAAAACCAGGGCTCGTCCGGGATTTGAACCCGGGACCTCTTGAACCCTAAGCGAGAATCATACCCCTAGACCAACAAGCCAGGTCATCCCCATTACCTTGATGTGTGCCAATGAAGGTTCACTGTACTCTGTAACTGTACGACCTTCTTGCTCATATGGACTGGGGACCGAGTAAATGGAACTCGGTTACACAAAGTCAAGTTAACAATAAAGCGAGAGCTCCTGTGGGATTCAAACCTTTTTGGAATCCAGACGCTAAGTGTGAACCAAGTAAGCAGCTCTTGCCATTGGGCCAAATTATGTCATTTACAGGAGTTGTTACTGTATTCTTAGATTTCTGTTCTTGGTGAACAGGAATGAAACCCGATGTGGTCTTTAGCTGTTGTAGCTCATCTACCTCAAGAATTGATTATGGAGCACTATTTCAGTAGAGCTTATTTATTTCCTGATTGTGTGATGGAAACTGTGTTTTTATTTTCCACAGTTCTTATTCTTAGTTATACATACTTTCAGGTATCCTGTAATTCTCAAAAATATATTAAAGATCCTGCAAAGACACACATGATGAACACATTAAATCTCATGCTCAGTAAAATAAACAAACAAACAAACATAAAATAAAAATAAATCAAATCAGCTGCTTGTCAAAAGAGTTTACAATATGCACATTTTTATTCCTAGAACAGAATCAAATTCCAGCATGTGATCTTTACACTGTCATTAAGTAAATAAACCATCAAACCTGCCACTATTGTTTATGAGAACTGCACTTAATACTGCAGAGGGAGTGAACATGTGGCTTCTTCAAACACACACCTAACTTTTCTATCTGTATTTGGATTCACTTAGAATGTTTTGTCTATTCAATTCAAATAAAGTATTCATATATGGTTATATACATACATTTCTATTGGATCAATAATCAGAATGCTGATGTTATGCATAGCTTCCAGTCTTTTCTTCTTATTGTGATTCTTTAACACTTTCATGTTTGAGGTCTCTGTAGGTTTTTGGACAGTGAAGTTGACTTTCCTGTCACTGTGGGCTGCAAGGCGCAGTAGTACAGTGCAGAGTCTGATACTGAAGCAGGCGAGATCTCCAAATCCACACGCTTCAGACTCTTATGAACTTTAGCAGACAAATGAGGATGAGGAGTATCACCTGTCTGATTCCCTCCCGATTCCGTCAACAGAACGAGGAATTCTGGTGCTGCATTGGAATATTGTCCATACCACTGTAGATTGTTCATAGAAACCGTGTATTTATAATCACAGGAGAGTGTAACTGCTTGCTCCTCTTTACCATAGACAGCAGAAGATGCTGGAGTAATGCTGTCCTGTGTGCTCTCACCTGAAGAGGACATTTATTTCAGAATATTATCATTTTATATTATACAGTATACATACAGTACATGCTTACAATCTAAAACACTCACACATGGAAACATTTCTTTACTAGTTATAAAACATTTAAACATGATATATGGGGATATATAAAATATAAGATTACCTATGAACATGGTAAAAACAGAAATATACAGAAAACCATCATGTTTTAATTTCCTCTGTTCTTCTGAAAGTTTCCTTTTTATGTTACAGTAAATGTCAAGTTTCCTTCTACTCTGTCTTCAGTGAAGCATCTAAGCATTTCTTGTGTACAAAGCCTCAACTGTAGATTCCCTCTGTGTTAACCAATCAGAGTGCAGGATTTGCCACATTATGTAAAATACACACACATGTTCTAAAAAGAATTTAATGAGCAAAAGATTCATATATTTAGTTCCTGTATTTCCTATTTCTATGAACTTAAACCTTTTCTAATCTACAAAATATATTGTTGCAATTACAAACAATTCTTATTGTGAAATTAAATTCTTCAGCAGATTTATAGTACACCCTTAAAGTCTAAACAAAACACCAGAGGTACTGTAGTGATTGATAGGATTTTAAAAAATTCCCCATAAAATTATAACAATATAAAACCCCTAACAAGGTGGTGTTTGAGAGCATGTGCACAAATACATAAGCATCTTGTATTAAGCTCAAGATTCTGCAGTAATTCAAGTGTTTCAGTCGGACTGCACTCCACACACCATGTATCTGTGCTGAAGCTTTGTTCAGGTTTAATGTTCATGGCTACTTTAACACTCCACATGGTTCTGTTGTGTCCAGGTCCAATCAGGTTCAGTTCTAGAGTATTTTCATGTCATGTACTGCCATCTGCAGGAGCTGAATTTAAATAGACATATACATTATTTACATCAAGAACCATCAATATATTTAAAACAAAAGTATTGCTCACCACGCTGGGAATAGTTTACACTTTCAATTCACAGATTCATTTGGAATCATTACAGCATTTCAGCGTATCAGAACACAAGAATAACCCGTCTTTTTCTTTTTTATCTGTATTTCTGACATTAACCTAGACAAAAACAAGTCCTCAGATTCAGCATCCTTAAAGAGACAAATTTGCTGGTGTGCCTGTGATTACTGTCCTTTAATATGACCCAGTTTCAGCACAACATAAGCTCATGGACAGTCTTACATTTGTCTCAAGAATATTCTAATATAAAGTGGAGATCATCTAAGACCAAATGATAAAAAGTTTTCTAGAGCCTGTGGCTGCAAAACAACCGAATCCTCACCCCTCCACCAACATGACACTTGGTATGAGGTGTTTGTTGTGATAACCTCTGTTTGACCTTCACCAAACATGAAACTATGAATAATGATTAACCATCAGTCCAAAAAAATATTGTTCCCAAATTTGTTAAGATGCTCCCATGTTTTTTTGTAGAGAAAGGGCTTCTTAAGTGCTTAAGTGAAGAGTAAGTGCTGTTTCCACAGGTCAGGGTCGTAACACTTAAGACCTGGGAAATGCAACTGTGAATGGATTTTTGCTGATCCATTTAAAATTTGGCAGACATTGTACATCCATTTAACTGAAAATACAAATGTTAATACAAAATTTCCATTTTCATTTCAGTTTCACTCAATCTTGATGAATTTCATTATGATCAATAAAAGGAAAGCAAATTTGACTAACCCTTTCCTTATTCATCCATTTTAACTTCTTGTAACTATACAATGGAATTATGGTCTGGAGTGCTCACATTTTGTTCTGGATCTTAGTTCACATTTGGTAAAGTAACATACATTTATACACACAGGAATAATAAACACATGAAAGAATAAATAAATGTATGAATGGAAAATAAATTACAGGATATATAATTATAGGATATTGTTTGTACCAATAAAGCAGAATGTTATCTCTGCTTCACTTATATGAACATTTCAGAGTAACAGTGTACTGAATAAACAAAAAGTAACCATGTGCCTTTATCATGAATTAACTTGAATGAATCACAGTACCAGATAGGATTTTGCGCATGCGCGGTCAATACGAAATGAACGAATCTCTCCCGAGTCATATTACGGATTCATTCAAAATGAACGAATCTTTCACGGAACCCAATCGGAGCCACGGAGGCCAGCTGTACGCCAACTGCATCCTGTTAAAACGTAAAAAACAAAAAAATCTCTGTAATTCACTTATGGTGTTCTAGATGGCTACTTAATTTACACCTTAACACGAAGCAGGATGTAAGACTAAACATGTCCTGTTCTCCAAAAAAGATGATGTACTGTACATTTCCTCCCGCCGCCCCATCATAAGTGCTTCTTCTCATCACAGTTTCATAATAACACATCTAACATTCTGTCACGTTCCTTACAGTAAAAACAGCTTGAGTAAAATAAAGGAAAGGTTTGTTTACCGGTTAAAAGGTTTGCATTACTCATTACGATATTTATCTTAATGATGCTACCAAGTTAATTATCCAGGCTTGCTAACAGTGTAGATAAACCAGTGTTTTTTTCACCCACACCCAGAAATAGAGGATTTTGATATTTAAAAAAAAGGGAGACGTAAAAATACAACAATTTCTTTTTAACGCCGAAACGTTAATGAACATGTGAGTTTGTAAACTAGTTAAGCTGAGAATAAACAGACAAATATTAGCATTAGTTAGCATTATCTAGCATTAGCATTAGCTTGGGGTAATTCACCGTACATGGTGACTGATTAAAGTCTCAAAAACCTCCTGTCCCAGTCCATCATCCGAAATCTATCTAAATATTATCACGGAATAATTATTAAAACCTTCACCCGAGTTCAGCAAGCTTTACACTCTATATGATATTGTGTAAATGAAATGATTAGCGAGGTTCGCTAGCTAGATAACATACATCTGTAACCAAGTCCTTTGGGGCGCTAACTGGATAATCACTAGTCTAATCATGATTTAGTGTGAAACCAGTACTCAGGGTTGGGAAAAGTGATCTGTTTGATGGGGTAAATATTATAATGTGGAAATAAATTCTCGTTAGCCGAGCTCATCAGCTTGGTTCAGGAGTTTAGCATTAGCACCAGTAGGCAAGTTTGCTAGCAGGCTAACTAAATATTATATTTACATCAACTGACCCAAACAATTGTGTAATAATTACAACAAACAGACAAGCTCTCTCAGTAGATAACATTAATCTATAATTTATTATTTACACTAGCTAGCAAGCTGCCCAATCACAAGACTTAGCATGTTTAAGTTTTAAACAGTAGCCAGGGTTCTTAAAGGTGTCCTACTACTGGGGTAAATATTACATTGTATTGTATATTATGTTATATTATATTGTATATTTATTGTTTATTGTATATTTATTGTAAAATCAGTGTGACATTAAAGGATAAAGATCGTCCTACCGTGAGGGGCTGGAGTGTTGTCAGAAGGAGCTCTTTCTCCCCGCAGGACGCGGGGTAACCATAGTAACCAGTGATTTCCGGATTGGACCTAAGATTTCCAGCCCAGCTACAGCTTAAAACCCGTCCATTTAAAAATGAAATAAAATAAAATAGCAGCCCCAAATGCATACTGTGATAACTAATACATTAACAAACAGAAAACCCAAAACAAATGGGTAAGTGCAAAGGGCACTGTTTAGACACACACACACACACACACACACACACACTGACAGACCCGCAGCACAGGCGATCTCACCCAGTGTCCAGCTCTTCAAGTCCTGCAGAAATCCGCGGAAGTTTTGATAATTTTATGATCATTCCTAAATATCATACATTACATTAGTAATATTGACTGTCAGATACTGAGTCAGGAAGTGGTTATGCCCAAGGCATAAGCGAACTAAGCGGCTGCTTAGGGCCCCGTAGCCACCAGGGGGCCCCCAAGAGTACATGAAATGACATCGTCTTTTTTTGATATCTGTCAATGGACAATGGTTATTATACAAAATGACAATAATAAGTTATAATTAGTCATATTGGTGGCACAGAGGGGCCCCCGAAATAAAATGTTAGGATATTGTTTGTGCAATTAAAGCCAAACACAATGACTGCTTGACTCATAAGAAAGTGTCTGTTTCCTTACTGACAATGTTATCATCTTCATCCTACGGACCGATTTTATCAGATTAACATCATCACCTTCATCTACAAGTGTGAACAGAGTCCTAGCACCTGACCCACAATAAGATAACTCACTAAACCATCTTTTTGCTCTTCTTTTTCATTTTTAAGGTAATTGAAGGTAATTTATTTATTAATGACATTAATAAATAAACTTCTGAACTATAATTAATATTATATAATGTATATACTTAGTATTTTTTGCATTTCTTTGTATAGCCTTCCCATACAGAGTTCCATAGAGTTCCTGGACTAAATCGCTGTTCCAGTTCACTTCAAATATTTTTCCATCTGATTTTATTCAGTAGGGTTAATTAAGTGTAGTGACCAAAGAACAAAACTGGAGCTATGATTGCACTGGTGTTAATTACAATCATACAGGTCTCACAAACAGAATATTGTCTATAGAGAAAAAGAGCTGCAGAGGAACAGAAACTTTTCCTCCAACAATTTTCTTCATCTATTGATCAAGAGGAGAATAAACTGTGCACCTGAGCCTTTCCTCATTAATGTTCAAGAACACGTCTGTTATAAACAATCAGCTAAAAGAACATTCTCACTCTAACTACATTTCACTGGCAATCAGAAACTGATATGTATTTATTTTATAGTTATGTTTGGTTACTTAAAGATGATTGTGATTACATTAAACAGTGTATTCTGGGTGGATGAATTGTTGTCAACAGCCTTTAATATAAATACACCAATTTATTTGAATTTATTGACAACAATTTATTATTAAGCAACTTTTTAAAATACTTGTTCTTTTGGTTTGTAACTTGCAAACTAAAGGACTTAGCAATATCAGCAATAGTGAAGAAAACCAAGTGGGCATAATAACATTGTTATCCTGAGTGTTTAGTTAGTTTGTGTTTATCTTTTGAAATAAACATCATATTTATTCATATTCATGATAACTCTGCTTTACCTCACACAGCAACTCTTTCTCATCTACTAGACAATTAGCAAATCTTAGTATGCTAAAACTACAGTAAAACCAAGCCCCAGATCCATAAGCTGCAGCTGAAACCTAATGAATGGTCATTCAATCAGAGTTTATTTTTAGTACCTACTTTATCCTGGTCACACTTCCACAACTGTCTATATACATTATATATACACACCTTCATTCATTCATTCATGCTTTGTCCTGGGCAGGTGAATCTGGAGCTTCTCCCAGCAACACTAGGGATGATGCAGGAATACACCCTGGATGATACAGCAGTCTAATGCAGGACAAAATGCACAGACACATTCACACACTCATTCAGACTTAGGGGAAATTTAGTGTCAGCAGTCCACCTTAAGTTGGAACGTTTACATCACAGTACAAATAAGAAAACAGAGGACAAGCTCAAAAGGCAAGAGTCATCATCCCTCCATCAAATAATTATGTTTAAGATTATAGACATTACCCTTATGTGCAATCAAATCTTGTCACAAATTTTTTATTATTATTTTTTTATCTGTATGATCAAACTCACATCTGTTCAAATGAACATGCAGAATAAACATTTAATAAATGAATGTAGATGTAGATTCATGAATTAAAGTATAGTTGTGTTAATCCCTCATGTTTCTATTTAGGCTATTAGCTCCAGCTGCAAATGTTTTCACAAATGTTGTTTGTATCTGTGGTTAACTGATAAGTTGGTAAAGTGAGTCTCTTTCATCTTCTGTGGTTTTAGAAACTTAATATACCATGTTGATGTTTTTGTAAAGCCTTTCAGTGACTCTGTATCACTGTGCTCCAACTCTTAGAGCACAATGATAGAGTGCAGAATCTGAGAGCTTTAGACCTCTGATAGTAAGTTCAGTAGAGTCTCTGCTTGTTTCTGACTCTAGTCGATGATCATCAGGAGTGCTATCATCACCTTCATTTGACCTTGCGCCTTTATACAGTAAAAACTGTGGTGCGCTGTTAGGATATTGTTTGTACCAGTAAAGATAAATGTATTCACTGCTTGCCTCATATGAACATTTCAGAGTAACAGTCTCTGTTTCTTTCCTGACAATGTTTGCATCTGTTGGCCAAATTTTATCTGCAAAGCTACCTGGTGTGACAAAAATATAAAGAAACATGTCAGTGAAGTATTTTTTGTAATTCCAATATTGACTTAAGGAATCAAGAAATTACTAGATTAATACAAACATGCTTATTAATTAATGCAATTATTTAACTGATTAAATATCACTGTAATAATTAATAACTGATTGAAATTTACCTGTAACTAGAGTGAGAATCAGTGGTATGTATCTCACTATGTACAGTAAGTTGTATAGTTGATCCATTTCTGAACACAGCTCTGTGAGGATTCTGTATAATAGTGCTGTATGTGCTGAACTTTACACGTCTCTAGAAGGACACACCCAGGAAGTGATGCTGTTGTAGTATAACTTTTTACAGATTATTACTTAACATTATCAGTGACAGTGAACTGAGTAACCAGTACAACACAGAACAAAAACACTGTTACTTCACAAACCATTGCATCAGACATGCTATTTTATCATTGTAAAATATTTATTCCTAAATAAAAGGATATAAAGGTTTGACAGCGGCACACGCAGCACCGCACGCAAGTGGTCTCCTTGTTTGTAGCAGTGTCCATTGTTCAACTTAAACTGAATTGACTTTATTTTACTGTGAATACTGTGCACAAGAGCAGAAAACAAATGATGCACTAATAAATAAGGCAGTTATAGTCACTGCTAAAAAAACCCCAGAATTGTTCTGTAGTGGTTATACCATCTGTAGAGATATTGCTATGTGGAGAGCAGGTTTCCTGTGTCAAGCTTTAACACAAACGAATGAAAGTACACACATTGCAGTGTTAAATTACGCAGATATACTACATAACTAATAAGACTAATTAAATCTAATTAAAAACAATTTCTGAATCTACAAAAATCAATGTTAACTCACCGAGTGAAAGCCACAGACACATGAATATAACAGTGAACATGATGGATGAGCTTATAAATGAAAATAAAATTTCTGCAGTCTGATATATTAACATTATAAACATTCATGAAGCTCCACCCCACAGCATCACATGACATTGTCACTAATGTTACTGACAGATTGTTGATTCTTACTGAAGCTTTCTGGCTTTACATTCAGCACCACATGGATAAATTTTCCTGAGCACATGGTAAACAAACACAAACTGATAGCATGAAAAATACTTCAATAAAATAAATGAACTAATGAATGTGGAAGTGAGTGTGCATTGTGGGAAGTGGAGTCTGGTACAATGCAGGATGGGAAATGGAAATTTAGGTGTGTGTAGACCTAATGACCTGTTTATTAAATAGGATAACAAACAGTTGAGGAGTATTTTACTGTGGTGAGGAACAAACCAGCCTCTTTTCTTTCTCTAATCTATCATTTTTTATCAATATCATCTGTACTGTTGGATTTTTATATCATTATTTTTCATTTAAGCATGAAACTGTGTACAAATAAAGAGTGTAGTATTTATATTATCTCATGACAAACATCCCATTGCAAGTGAACATGTACATTTCTTGTACAGAGCCTCAGCTGCTTCACCGAAGTTCAGAAATGGACCCATTTGGACCCTCTGAGTACCTTTCTGTTTAACTTTCTGTCTAATGTAACTTCTGGTTTCCTGGCCAAAATAGAATAGTTATAGAAGAATAGAAGAAGAATGAATGGATGAATGAAGGAATGAATGAATGAATGAACTGTCTACTAATAATAAAATATTATAATAATATAAAATCTTTATGAATCTTAAGAAAGAAAGAGAGACTTCCCCAAAAGGGCATGTAGCAAAACTATGTGAAAGTTTTTGTACAGTGCAGCTGGATTTCCTGTCACTGTGGGCCTCAGAACACAGTAGTATAGAGCAGAGTCTGATACAGCAGCAGAGGAGATGTTCAGATACACTTGTTTATCATCAAATTTAGCAGACATTCTTAGTTTAGTGTTGGAAGTTGGAGTTCTGCTTTGAAAACATTTGAAGAAGGAACTCAGGTTTAGATTTTGGATATTGTCTGTACCAGTACAGGTAGTCTGATGTACTACTTTTTTTTGCAGGACAGAGTAACATCATCACCTTCATCTACAGCTTTATGAGGGAAATCTGGCTCTATTGAATCTGCCATGGAGTCACCTGTCATAGAGAAGAGAACATAATGTTTTTAACCTTTAAATAATCAACAGGAAATACTTAAGTCAGACCCACACTCTGCATTTTCACACTGCATCACCACACAGACTAATATTTAATATAATATAGTTATATATATATATATATATATATATATATATATATATATATATATATACTTATATATATATATATATATATATATACTATATAATATTTCCACAATAACAAAAAGTCAATGTTAACTCACCTAGTGAAAGCCACAGATACATGAATATAACAGTGAACATGATGACTGGTCTTAGCTCAGTGAAAATAGTGGAGATCTTTCTGTAGTCTAATATGTTAACACCATAAAGCTTCAAAATTGCTCCACCCCACAGCATCACATGACAGTGTCACCAATGTTGTTGTCAGATTGTTGATTCTTACTGAAACATCCTGGCTTTACATTCAGCCTCATATGGGAAACCTGTCCAGAGCACATTTAAGTAAACACATACTGAAAGGAGGAAATTAATGTATTTATGTAAAAATGATCAATTTAATCTAGTAAAAATCTAATCTAATAATTACATTGTCAGTATTTTAATTATATATGTTAGTGATGTCTCTAAATTAGAGAATTATTGTATAAACACCAGCAGGCAGATTAATGTTAGAAACACTAAGTGGAAGAGAATAAGGTTTAATTGAGAAAAAGGAATATTTTTTTACTTGATAATTAAGGTTTAATCTCACAATACCATCAGAAGAAGAGAAAGAAGAGTAAAGGCAGATTTACAGATAAGTTTCCAGTTTTCAGTGTTTCTGACACAGCAGGTGCTTTTGCTTGTCAGAGAAATGACATTAGATGAGTATTTATTCTTATGACAGTTTAGTGTTAAGTGGACAGTTGTGTTGTTTAATCAGAATGGTATCTCTGAAATTATCTTAGGCACTAAGAGTAACCAGGGCAGGGGTTAGGATATTATATCAGCAGTATGTATGATAGAAGAACAAGTATACTCGAAAACTAAAGTATACTAGAAAACTAAAAGGAAACAGATGTTGAAAACAGTTGTAAATCTCAACAACTAAACTGAACTGGCCATTGAGAAATACTTTATGTTCACATGACATACTTCCTTTCCTATCAGGGGATTAAACACACACACACACACACACACACACGCACACACACATTATTATTTGCTGATACTTTACTTATGGTTTGCTGATAATAAGATAATCCTTAGTTTTGAAGATGATCTTCTGTTGAGGTTAAACTAACCCTAGGAAAATTTGCTAGGAGAAATTGCACTTCTGTGTGAATGAGTGTGTGAAAGGGTTTGTGGAGTGCAAAGGACTGACATCCCATTCAGGGTGTTTTCCCACCTCATGTCTGGGACAGACTCTGTATCTACTATGACCCTGACCAATAGAGAAAAAGAGAGAATCCCCCAAAAAGGGCATGTAACTTTCTCTAAAGCATTGGAAGAGCTGCTTTCAATATAACAAAACTGTGTGAAAGTTTTTGTACAGTGCAGCTGGATTTCCTGTCACTGTGGGCACCAGAGCACAGTAGTATAGAGCAGAGTCTGATACAGCAGCAGAGGAGATGATCAGATCCACTTTCTTATTCGTTTTATCTTGCTCTTTTTTAAGGTGTATGGACAATCGTGGACGAGGTGGTTGAGCCTCAGTGACAGTTTCAGTGCTTTCATAAATAAGCAGCAGAAACTCGGGTCTTGATCCAGGTTTCTGTCGATACCAGTGGAGACTGTCAACTGATCCAGTATATGTGCAGGACAGTGAGATGTTGCTGCCTTCCATTGAAAATACATTGGTTTGATCTGGTTTAATGTTATTGTCAGCAGCCTCTGCTATAAAAACATTACAACAATATTGTGATATTTTAATCATAAATGACACATTTCACATGGAAAAATTACGTCTTATAAATTAGAAAAAATAATATTTTTGTGTGCAGTGTATATGACTTACCAACATCAGCAAGAGTGAAAAACACCACGAAGAGGAACAACATTGTTTTCCTGAGTGTTTAGTTCAAACCTCTAGCTTTAGAAATGAATGTCAGTGTTACTATTTGATGTACATCTCCACCTCTAGCTCCACCTACTTGTATTTATGCATATTTCTGATGACCGTGCTGTTCTGTATTCTGTTTATATAAATTCCTGTAGAAATATTTTACATTAATAATAAAATATAGTCCTAAGAAGCCATGGATTCACTCGTACCATTTATTCAATTTTTCTGTGATATTTTGACATTAAAAGTTACAACACTTGTTTTTGGGTCTCTCTTTCTGTCTCTCTCTCTCTCTCTCTCTCTCTCTGTCTCTCTCTCTCTCTCTCTCTCTCTCTCTCCTTTCTTTAGTAGGTGGTTTTTGGGATTGCACTGTGTGACACTGATTTTGGAATATGGAAGAAATATTTATACAAATACCTATGTCTTCATAGCCCCCATATACACTATATTGCCAAAAGTATTCGCTCAGCCATCCAAATAATCAGAATCAGGTGTTCCAATCACTTCCATGGCCACAGGTGTATAAAATCAAGCACCTAGGCATGCAGACTGTTTTTACAAACATTTGTGAAAGAATGGGTCGCTCTCAGGAGCTCAGTGAATTCCAGCGTGGAACTGTGATAGGATGCCACCTGTGCAACAAATCCAGTCGTGAAATTTCCTCGCTCCTAAATATTCCACAGTCAACTGTCAGCTGTATTATAAGAACGTGGAAGTGTTTTAGGGAACGACAGCAACTCAGCCACGAAGTGGTAGGCCACGTAAACTGACGGAGCGGGGTCAGCGGATGCTGAGGCGCATAGCGCGAAGAGGTCGCCAACTTTCTGCAGAGTCAATCGCTACAGACCTCCAAACTTCATGTGGCCTTCAGATTAGCTCAAGAACAGTGCGCAGAGAGCTTCATGGAATGGGTTTCCATGGCCGAGCAGCTGCATCCAAGCCATACATCACCAAGTGCAATGCAAAGCGTCGGATGCAGTGGTGTAAAGCACGCCGCCACTGGACTCTAGAGCAGTGGAGACGCGTTCTCTGGAGTGACGAATCGCGCTTCTCCATCTGGCAATCTGATGGACGAGTCTGGGTTTGGCGGTTGCCAGGAGAACGGTACTTGTCTGACTGCATTGTGCCAAGTGTAAAGTTTGGTGGAGGGGGGATTATGGTGTGGGGTTGTTTTTCAGGAGCTGGGCTTGGCCCCTTAGTTCCAGTGAAAGGAACTCTGAATGCTTCAGCATACCAAGACATTTTGGACAATTCCATGCTCCCAACTTTGTGGGAACAGTTTGGAGCTGGCCCCTTCCTCTTCCAACATGACTGTGCACCAGTGCACAAAGCAAGGTCCATAAAGACATGGATGACAGAGTCTGGTGTGGATGAACTTGACTGGCCTGCACAGAGTCCTGACCTCAACCTGATAGAACACCTTTGGGATAAATTAGAGCGGAGACTGAGAGCCAGGCCTTCTCGTCCAACATCAGTGTGTGACCTCACAAATGTGCTTCTGGAAGAATGGTCAAAAATTCCCATAAACACACTCCTAAACCTTGTGGACAGCCTTCCCAGAAGAGTTGAAGCTGTTATAGCTGCAAAGGGTGGACCGACGTTATATTGAACCCTATGGATTAGGAATTGGATGTCACTTAAGTTCATATGCGAGTCAAGGCAGGTGACATACTTTTGGCAATATAGTGTATATCTCTTTCAAATACTGCGGAATTTGTTATTTCCATGTTTTTTTAACAGATGTTGATAGTAGCTGTAAAACTTAACAACTCCACTGAATTGGCCATTAAGAAAGTCTTGTTGTACATCCTGTCCTAACAGGGAAGTAAACACACAAAATTACTTTAGATTTTCTTAAATACTTGATTATTAATCACAAGATAATATTTGAAACCTCTTCTTCTTCTTTCGGCTTTTCCCTTCAGGGGTCTCCACAGCGAATCATCTCTCTCCACCTATCCCTATCTTCTGCATCTTCAACACTTGCACCTACTAGCTTCATATCCTCATTCATTACATCCATATACCTCCTCTTTGGCCTTCCTCTTTTCCTCCTTCCTTGCAGCTCCATGTCCAACATTCTCCTACCAATATACTCACTCTTCCTCCTCTGAACATGTCCAAACCATCTTAATCTGGCCTCCCTAACTTTGTCCCCCAAACGTCCAACATGAGCTGTCCCTCTGATGTACAGCTCTTCTCTTGGCACCCTGTCATATGCTTTCTCCAATCTACAAACACACAGTGCAACTCTCTCTGACCATCCCTATACTTCTCCATCAACATTCTCAGAGCAAAAATTGCATCTGTTGTGCTCTTTCTGGGCATGAAGCCATACTGCTGCTCACATATTTCCACTACCTTCCTTAACCTAGCTTCCACTACTCTTTCCCATAGATTCATTGTATGGCTCATCAACTTTATCCCCCTATAGTTGCTGCAACTCTGCACATCACTCTTATTCTTAAAGATCTTCTCTACACCTCTTCTCCATTCCTCAGGCATCTTCTCACTCTCTAAAACCCTGTTAAACAAACTAGATAAAAATTCCACTTTCCAGGAAATTCCAGGAAGTGATGCTGTTGGAGCATAATTTTACACAGATCATCACTTCACAGTATCAGTGACAGTGAACTGAGTCACTAATACAACACAGAACTATTCCACTGTTTGCTGATCAACCCACTGCATCTGACTTCACCTCTTAAACATATCTTTTGGAGTTTGAGGTCAGAGCTGTGTCTCAGGACTCTAATAGCAAAAGACACAATAACTCACAATACTTTATACTTTGATACTACCTTTTAAAACTAAGCACATTTCCAGGTTTTTTCTACTTTATTTCGAGTAGAAATTGGAATAGAAAAGCTATACTTGTATTCAGGCTGTATAGGTAACAAGAGGTTTTTGTGTTTTGTTAGTTGATATTTCTGAACTACTGTATGAGTGCAGCATTTGATTCTCCAAGCTACTGTTATAACAGACATAGCAAGTGTTAGCTTACTAGCTAGTTATTCTCACAGTTATGTCAGAGAACAAACAACTCCTGAAATAACTTAATACATAACATTTACTGTCACATATGACAGGTTACAAATAGCAGTGGTAATATATGCCTTGAGGAGATACAAGCTAACAAAAATGCCTAAAAGGACCATTTCTGTGTTGGAAAACAAAACAAAATTCTCACTTAGAAGTTTCCTAAACAGACTTGCTTTCTTTTTACAGGTTCTGCAGATGCAGAGTCTCACAGGGTAACAGACATATTCCCAAAACCCACAGTAATTATGTGCTGAAGTCTATTAATATCAATGTCAAAAGCACACTGGGTCATCAGACTACTGGACATTCTTATTATTCAAGACTCAAGACCAAAGAAACATATGTTAAATACATCAATTCCCAAGCACAATACACACAGAAATAACTGTTCATCAGAATTAATATTTAATGTCATTATTCCTGAAATAGTATAGCATTTTGGGGTTTTTCTGGCATTTAATTTTTACACTGTCATTTACTAAGCTAGCTAAAGTCAGTGGGCTAAAAGCTGCCACCACTGGCTATGAGACCTGCACTTAGTGCTGTGGAGACTGAGCAGAGAAGTCTTTTCTGTTCAACATGGCCTTGTGTTTTAGTGAACTTGCTAACTTGTGCTGTCAGCTCTTGACTGATGACAAATAACATGCAACACCAATATATATATATGTTGTATATATGTGTTGCATGTTATTTGTGATCAGTCAAGAGCTGATTAAAGATTAACATTTACTTTTAAAGGATTTGTTTTCTGATTATTCAACCAATAAATAATAACAACATATGTAAGAGGATCATTATTGGATTTCAAAGCAAATCAACATCAAGGTCTGAGAATTAAGAAATACTGTACTTAAATGAAACAGGTAAACATCTCCCCCTGCTGAGAAAAACATGCAGCCTGACTTTTTGTACAGTCTGTTTGAGTTTTGTGTCACTGTGGGCTCCATGGTGCAGTAGTACAGTGCAGAGTCTGATACTGCAGCAGGAAAGATCTCCAGATCTACTTTCTTGTTCGTTTTGTGAAGTTTGATGGATAGTCGTGGGTCAAGATGTTCAGCTTTAGTGACATAATCTGTAGATTTCTGAATCAGCAGCAGAAACTCTGGTTCTGATTGAGGTTTTTGTCGATACCAGTGGAGAGAGTAAGCTGAATCATCATATGTGCAGGTCAGTGTGATGTTGCTGCCTTCACTTGAAGATATGATGGTTTGTTCTGGTGCAATGCTGCTGTCAACAGCACCTGCTGTAAAACATTTACAACAACATAAACTTTATTCATTACTTAAGGGTGTTAATTTTTTTAACTGAATCATGTTTTAGGTATCAGTTCAAATCTCCAACATTAACCTAAAGTTTGTGTATAATATAAATGACTTACCAATGTTTTTAACAACTATGAAAATAAAGAAGAGTAACATGACTGTTGTGTCTCTCTTGCAGTAGGTATAAATGGCAGGATCTCTGTGAAACTTTCTAAACTGTATCTTACCACATCTAGCTCCACCCACTTTTACTTACTCATAGTCATGTCAGTTCTGGTATCATATTGATCAAAAAAAAGCAATGAATTTTCATAATAGAATTTATTGAATGTTGTTTACATCTTTTAGGGCTGATTTTTACTAAATATAGTGACAGTGACCCTATCACCATCACCTTGATCCTGGTCAGATGTTTACTCAAGATTAATGAATGAACCCTTTGTGGATTTTAGTTATGTGATGATACACATTTTAATGCAAATTGTAATTCGTCATATTAACATATTTGTGTCACAGCCTGGGAATTATGTTCTGTAGACTAAATGTCCCATTTTCTAAATAGGTCAATAGGTCAGGTCTAATCCACATGAAGCCTCTCATCAAAATGCATATAAGATGCTCAGTCATTTGAATTGATGTGCTCCCTGTGCTAAAAAGAGAAATGAAGTAAATGAAATATGAAAACATCTTGGAACTAATATGAAGTGTTACATCCTGTGAGGTTGTGTTGTATATTCTGTCTTATATGTGTTTAGTCCTTCAGGTTGGTCCCCTCTATACTCTAGCCCTCCTTACTGCTTCAGCTCCAGCAGTTAACACTTCTGCCAAGGCTGGGATGGAAGCCAGTAACCCCAACTTCAATGCTCACTTGGTGTGTTGTGCTTGTGTGTGTGTTGAGATTCAGTGTTGTGTTTTACTGTTCTGATTTTGACCTTTGCCTGCCTTGACTACAAGTTTGATCTGCTTCTTGTTAATCGTTGCTGCCTTGTGTATATAATCTTTCTTTGTACATGTAAATATTGAGACGTTGTATGTATTCACTGGCACGAGGGCTATGACTGCCATTTTTGTTGGAGATGTTCATTTCTTTCTTTTTTCTTTTTGTTTAGGTTAGATAGCTAATCTCAGTTTGTTTCTGTTTTGTTATTTTTGGTCTTTTGGTCTGTGTTGTGAGACTCATTCCTGTTAACTCTGGGGCATCACATACATGTTCTGTTCTACCTCCTATATATATAACCCTGTGCTATTTCTCACACTTCATGTCCCAACTTGGTCATAAGAACTAATATTAAGTTGAACATACCTAGAAGAAGCATTAACAGTAAAAGATTAAAGATCAGCATGATAGAGATGGTAACTGTGTCTCAGTTAGTAGGTTGGATTGCTCAAACGTCAGAGACATACTTAATCTCACAGTCATGTATTAGTATATATACAGTAAAAGAAACATTGACCTTTATTAATCAAATGTGCATGCAGTTAAACTTTTTACTGAACCTTCTACTCTCTGTATACTCTCTACTTGCTCTAGCTCACATCCAACAAAGTAACATGCATCTGTACATACATGCATAAGAGACACACAATTGAATCAATACATTCATGTAAATGTTTATTTATTTATTTATTTATTTACTTATAAATGTATAAATTATCATTAATTACGGTGAATCATGGACAAAACTGGTAAGAAAGGTTAATAAGCTAAATTGTCATATGCACCTACAACACCAAACACAATGAATCTGTTAGTATCTGTAAAATGCTTTTTGATTATAAAAATGTAGATTCTTTACTTTACTTTGATTAATATGTAGTTTGTCTTTTTTAAACACATTTTATTTTTATTAATATGTTTGTTTGTTTGTTTATTTGCTTAGTTACTACTTTTTTTATTTATTCATTTATACCACAGAATTACCACAAACATTGTTTGTGTCTGTGGTTATCTGATAACAGGTTGGTAAAGGAAGGATCTTTGATGTGGTTTAAGAATCTTCATTTATACTGGTTTATACGTTTTTGTAAAGCCTTTCAGTGACTCTGTATCACTGTTCTGCTACATGAAGAGCACAATGATAGAGTGCAGAATCTGAGAGCTTTAGTCCTCTGATAGTAAGTTCAGTAGAGTCTCTGCTTGTTTTTGTCTCTAATCGAGTATCAGTGGGTTTACGCTGTCCTGAAACTGACCTTGCACCTTTATACAGTAAAAACTGTGGTGCTCTGTTAGGATATTGTTTGTACCAGTAAAGCCGAATATTTTCACTGCTTGACTCATATGAACATTTCAGAGTAACACTTTCTGTTTCCTTCCCAACGATGGAATCTTCATTTGTTGGCTCAATTTTATCTGCAAAAATGCCTGTTGATAAGAACATTAAGAAATTAAACTGTAAAGCATTTTTTAAAACCAAATATTGACCAGACAAATTAGGAAATTACTCTATACTCTAAAATCCAAATTATTAGTTAATACAGTGAATTAACTAATGAAAATAAATGACCTGTAACTAGAGTGAGAATCAGTGGTATGTATCTCACTATGTACAGTAAGTTGTATAGTTGATCCATTTCTGAACACAGCTCTGTGAGGATTCTGTATAATAGTGCTGTATGTGCTGAACTTTACACGTCTCTAGAAGGACACACCCAGGAAGTGATGCTGTTGGAGCATAATTTTACACAGATCATCACTTCACAGTATCAGTGACAGTGAACTGAGTCACTAATACAACACAGAACTATTCCACTGTTGCTGATCAAACCACTGCATCTGACTTCACCTCTTAAACATATCTTTTGGAGTTAGAGATCAGGGCTGTGTCTCTAGAATCTAACACCAAATGACACAATATCTCACAATACTATAACCTTTGATACTAACTTTTAAAACTAAGTACATTTCCAAGATTTTATTTCAGCTAGAAATTTGAATAGAAAAGCTATACTTGTATTCAGGCTGTATAGGTAACAAGAGGTTTTGTGTTTTTGTTAGCTGATAATTCTGAACTACTGTATGAGTGCAGCATTTGACTCTGCTAACATAGCTAATGTTAGCTTGCTAGCTAGCTGTCCTCAGTTATATCAGAGAACAAACAACTCCTGTTCAGTCTTCTGCAAGAGTCTCCTCATGATGAGGACCAAAAGAGAGCAAAATAAAATAAATACATGGAAGTTTGCTGATCTTATGGCAGACTGTTGTACATACATTTATTTTTTTAATTATTTTTAATTATGACAACAATTACAACACAATACATAAACATAGCAAAAAAAACATTAATTTGGGGAAACAAACACATTTTAATTAATAAGGTTCTTTTTTATTTCCCGTTTGAGTAAAAAAAACTATAACACAGTATAAATAATAGCAAATAGTTACTTAAATAGTTAAAATGAATTGTTTCCTAGAGTTAGGTTTACTTAATTTTCTTTTATTTAAGTTGGTAAAACTGAAGCTTTTTTCAAAATACATTTTTGTATATTTTTGAAAAATGTGTAATGAATTACTGTAAAATATTTACTAATTACTAATTTAAGCAATTATTTAATGTACATTTGATGTATAATAATATCCTGTTCATGAGTTTATTCTGCTGTGTGAGTTTATTTCACTTGAAAATTGTGAGAGTCAAAAACTAGCAGAGTTCCTGATTTGATGGAATGTAGATTATTGAGTTTAAGCAGTTTATCTACCTTCAATATAACAAAACTGTGTCAGTGTTTTTGTACAGTTCAGCTGGATTTCCTGTCACTGTGGGCACCAGAGCACAGTAGTATAGAGCAGAGTCTGATACAGCAGCAGAGGAGATGATCAGATCCACTTGTTTAGTTTTATCATCAACTTCAGCAGACAGACGTGGTGGCATAGGGTCAGTTTTATCTCCACTTGGGAAAATGTAAAAAAGGAACTCAGGTTTAGATTTTGGATGTTGTTTGTACCATTGCAAGTTATTTACTGCACCACTGAAGTCTTTGTAGCTGCAGGACAGAGTTACATCATCACCTTCATCTACAACTTTATGAGGGAAACGTGGCTTTATTGGATCTTCCATGGAGTCACCTGTCATAGAGAACATAATAATTTTTTTTTTCAGTTATATAACTCATATTATACTTTTTCTTAACATCATAAAGGCTAATTAATCATTAATGTAACACTTCCTTTCTGAGAAGGTCAATGATAACTTACCTAATGAAAGCCACAGACACATGAATATAACAGTGAACATGATGAATCGTGTTAGCAAAATGACAATATTCTGAGGTCTTTCTGTACTTTATTATATTAACATTTCAGAGGTTCATGAAGCTCCACCCCTCAGCATCATATGACAGTGTCACCAGTTTTACTGACAGATTCTTTACTGCATCCTGACATTACATTCAGTCTCACATGTGGAACAAGACATTTATCATTCATCTAATAATTAAGGTTTTACATATTATACCAGGGGTCTCTAACTCCTTATTGGACTCTTAGTCAAATATCAAGTGGTTTAGACAATCAATAAATCAATTAACCAATTAATTACTTTTTGTGTATTTATGTGACTAACAACATTACACTTAAATGTGTTCATTTATCAGCTTTTATCTGAAAGCTTTATCTTTAATGTGAAAATGATTTCATTAGGTAAAAAATAAAAATCCACATCATAGGTACAAAATCTACAATGTTGAGTTTGTTGAACATTTCCTGATAGAGTCATGGTTACAGAGTGACAGCAGCACATGTTTATTAGTGGCTGGGTTTATTGTTTTATTCTGCCTCCTTGTGGAACAACAGAAACTGGCGCTGTTTTCTGAATATTTTCATTCAATTACTCTCAATAGATGATTTTAATGTAGAATAAAGTTACTTTCTAAATTTATTCAGTAGGACAGATTAGCCAGGATACCACTGGATAAATGGATAAATGGTAATTGCTAAATTTTGTATAGCTAATATTCATTTATTACATTCTGACTATTTAAAATCAACTTCAATTACTTCATAAAACCTTATAAAAGTATGCATGTAACATGTACAGTTCTTTTTGTTATTGATCTAGACATCACTCTGCTTCAGTAAAGAAATTAAATTCCCTAATGTCTTGTCTTTTGTTGTGTATGGAACACGGGAGCCTGTGTTAGCTACACACACCATTTTATTCTTTTTAATTTTTTTATTTTGTGTATTATATCACTTTATGGATTCGTTATCTTTTCTTTCTCTTTTTTGTGTTATTTTGTTTAGCTTTTAGGAGGTTTTGTTTTCCTTTTGCTCTCTGGATCTTCATAAAGCTTCTTGAAGCTCCACCCTGCAGTATCACATGACAGTGCTGATCATTATCACAGCCCAACAAACTCTATTATCTTTCTGTGTCTATATATATATATCAATAGCCTTCTCTACTTTAGGGGCCACAACCCCACCAAATACCATAGATAGGTATTATTATGTGACATTGTGATTGTATGTATGTTCTGTTCCCTTATTTCCCAATTATTAGGTTTTGTTTCTGCTCATGTGTCTCTAACTGTCCTCATGTAGGTGGGACTCTGTGGCAATCACCATTAACTGGGTGACACACTTGACCATTGAGAAGACAAGAACCCAAAAAAGAACCAAAAGAGGTGGAGCTACCAGTTTAAAATGCACCACATTGTTTCAGACTCTTGGTTCAGTGTTAGCATGCTATTCTGGTGTTTGTTTGTTTGTTTGTTTGTTTGTTGCTTGCACTCCGTGTGTGCACCTACATTCCACCATGTAATTTTTTTTTTTAAATGTCTAGACAAACTAGGTTAGCGGGCAGGGGTCACTCCTTGTGTTTCTTGCTAGCTTAGCCTTAGCCATTGATTGATGTTATGGCAGTTAGGCTGTTATATTAAATAAAGCCTAGTGTATTATATTTTTGCTATATTCATTCCTTTGGCAGCGTCCGTGTGTCCATGTTGTCTCTCCTTGGTGAGACTAGCTTTTATGGTATTCTGGTTTTATGGTTGTTGCTATAATTCAGTCAGCCCACAGTCTTTGACTGTTGTTATTCTTGCACTTACCCAAGGTTTCTGCTTCTCTGGAAACCGAACAATGATTAAATATTCTTTTTTTTTTGTGTTTAATGAGTGCATAGGATAACAACCACTTTCTTCGGTATTTCAATGAGGTTTGGAAAAACATCTGCTGATCTTGACAATAATATCAAAGATGTTGTGTGTTGTTCATTAAAAGTTAAACAGAGACCCTGATGTTTCCAGTGTTTTTTTTTCAATCTGCTATAGGTTCTAATGCTCTGACACTCAATGCAGTTTCACATATTCACATATGCTAGCAATATTTATCTGAATGTAGTGATGATGATGGAATGGAGGTGTGTGTTCTTCTGTCTCTGCAGGAAATTAAAAACACTTCTGGGATTTTTGGGATCTCTGAGGATCGCTAGTGAAATATTTGTGTCTAAATGAATGAGGTTTCTCCTAATAATCCAACATGTGTCAAAAATATAAACTCTTTATAAATCACAAGAGAAACAGAATTCCCCAAATTTATGCATGTAAATTCAAAACTATCATCAGAACTGCTTTCAGTATAACAAAACAGTACAGCTGGATTTCCTGTCACTGTGGACACCAGAGCACAGTAGTATAGAGCAGAGTCTGATACAGCAGCAGAGGAGATGATCAGATCCACTTTCAGACTTATATTCTGCCTTTTCTAAACTTTTCTAAACTTCAGCATAATATATTTGAAATAAATATTCAAAACTCACCTAGTGAGCCCACACCTCTGAGATTCTGTCCATCTATAACCTTGCCATTTCTCAAGCTTTAGAAGAACATGTTTCTACCAAGATAAGCCTGGTTCCATCTTCCTGCACCGCTCACTGGTTCACTCTTGAGCTTCAGAAAATGTAAGTGATTGGATGAACTCTTGAGAATCTATATAGGAAAACTGGCCTAGCTGTACACTCTGTAGCTTACACTGAGCACCTGCTTAGATTCAGAACTGCTCTAAACAGCACCTGGACATCTTATTTCTCCACTAATATCAATAATACCAGCTGTAAACCCTAAGCACCTTTTGCCCCATTGCACAAACTCACCCAGCCATCGTCACATAATATCTCTGGTATCAATGCTCTCTGTCATCACATAACATGTCTGCTTAATGCAAATAATGCATTTATGTTAAGCTGCATACCTGGCAACCAGACAAGGAAAACATGGTTTACTGTGCTTAAATGTGATTGGTAGGAATCCCATCCATGGTGGATTCTTGTCTCATGGCCAGTATTCCTGGGATAGACTCCGGATCTACAGCAAACTTGATCTTAACAAAGAGGTTACTGAATGAGTGTACTTATAATTTATATTTACCTGAAATATTCTTGAAATGGTGCCATTTTATCAAATCAAAGTACATTCAAAAGACTGTACACTTAACCTACATACTACTTATAATACTTTTCCCAGTATTTTTTTTCCAGTAGTTAATCTGAAGCAAATCAGTGATGGTCATATTTGTGTGTATTATCACTTGTTATGCAGAAATTAATTACAGCTATAACAAACAATAGTTAAATAGGTTAAACATATACACGTTACTGAACCTGACTGTCTGAGTAAAGTGTCTGGTAGAAGGGTGGGAGGCAACATCCACAAGATTGTTGGCTTTATACTTGTATATTTTCTGGAAAGGATCCTCAATGGTGGTTAGACAGACTCTGATGATGTTTCTAGTGTTTATTATCTTCTAGGTGTTTGCTCTCCTGTCTGTACAGGAAATTGAAACACATCTGGGATTTTCTGGCCCAGATAAGATCTTATGTGATGCACCATAAAAACTGTAATCACTTCGGATCTTCCTGAAATGAACAATCATGTATTTTTAATCCATAGTTTGTTGCTTTCATATGTCTATAAGCCTCTTTCTTCTTCTCTCTAGATATAGACTCATCATTTTGCTGATGATATCCAACACTATATTATCATCAACAAGCCTGAAGATGTTACTTAACCTAAGATGTAAGTCATCACAGTGATCACAGTATCTGAAGAAATACCCAAGAAGATTGAATACCAAAACAAGTTAAAGCTACTCTTAAAAGTTATATAAATAATCCCTCTCTAAACCAAATATTATACCATTAATGGATGCCAAAGATTCACCTAATTTCTACTTTTCAGGGACTGTGGAGCTGTCAGACAAGACATCATGACTATTCAATGGCTCGCTGTATCCCCATGGGCTTCCTCAGGCTTTTCTGTTTTTCTTACATTTCTTCCTCATTCCCAGTTTTCCCAAGAAAGATTATAGATATAGCAAAACAATGAATTTCCTGTCTCCTAATAATCCAACATTTGTCAAATTGTAATATATTTATGAACTCTTTACAAAGAATTCGCCCAAAATGGCATGTAAATAGCAGCTCAAAATCATCAGTAGAACTGCTTTCAATATAACAAAACTGTGTGAAAGTTTTTGTACAGAGCAGCTGGATTTCCTGTCACTGTGGGCTGCAGAGCACAGTAGTATAGAGCAGAGTCTGATACAGCAGCAGAGGAGATGTTCAGATCCACTTGTTTATCATCAACGTTAACAGACATTCTTTGGGGAGGATCAGAATTATAAGTTCCACTTTGATCAATATAAAGAAGGAACTCAGGTTTAGATTTTGGATATTGCCTGTACCAGTGCAGGTTGTTTCCTGAAACACCACTGAATTTGTATTTGCAGGACAGAGTAACATCATCACCTTCATCTACAGCTTTATGAGGGAGAAGTGGCTCTATTGAATCTGCCATGGAGTCACCTGTCATAGAGAAGAGAACATAATGTTTTTAACCTTTAAATAATCAACAGGAAATACTTAAGTCAGACCCACACTCTGCATTTTCACACTGCATCACCACACAGACTAATATTTAATATAATATTGTTAATATTTCTGTAATAACAAAAAGTCAATGTTAACTCACCTAGTGAAAGCCACAGATACATGAATATAACAGTGAACATGATGACTGGTCTTAGCTCAGTGAAAATAGTGGAGATCTTTCTGTAATCTAATATGTTAACACCATAAAGCTTCAAAATTGCTCCACCCCACAGCATCACATGACAGTGTCACCAATGTTGTTGTCAGATTGTTGATTCTTACTGAAACATCCTGGCTTTACATTCAGCCTCATATGGGGAACCTGTCCAGAGGACATTTAAGTAAACACATTCTGAAAGTAGGAAATTAAATGTATTTATGTTATTTTACATATGTTAGTGATATCTCTAAATTAGAGAAAGTTTGTGTAAACACCAGCAGGAAGATAAATGTTAGAAACACTAAGTGGAAGAGAATATGATTTATTTAAGAATGAGGAAGAAATGAGTAGTTTCCCTTGGTAATTAAGGTTGAATTAATCCCTTATTTCTCAGCTCTAACAGTTAAATCTGAAAAATAAAACTTTCCTGTACTCACAATAGCATCAGAAGAAGAGAAAGAAGAATAAAGGCACATTCACATATAAGTTTCTAGTTTTTAATGTTTCTGACACAGCAGGTGCCAAAGAAATGACATTAGATGAGAATTTATTCTTATGACAGTTTAGTGTTAAGTGGACAGTTGTGTTGTTTAATCAGAATGGTATCTCTGAAATTAGCTTAGGCACTAAGAGTAACCAGGGCAGGGGTTAGGATATTATATCAGCAGTATGTATTATAGAAGAACAAGTATACTCTATGTCTCAGAGAATGTGAGCAGGTTGTGTGGTGCTCTAGTTCTAGACCAACATTAAGATAAGTGACTGCGCCATCTTGTGTTCACTGAAGAGAAAAACCTTAACACCAAAAAAAATTGTTTATTAACTTACCAAATTTATATATGTGCAGAAATATAATTGAAAAAAATAATTGTTTCTCTTTCTCTCTCTCTCTCTCTCTTTCACACACACACACACACACACACACACACACACACAGCCATTTGCTCACCCAATCTACTTAGACTAGCTTTATTTAGATATTACTTCAAACTTGTTGCAAAATATACACTAATAATATTAAAAATTAGATGATTGTTCAGTAAGTGGCAATATACAGTATCTCACAAAAGTGAGTACACCCCTCACATTTTTGTAAATATATGGCAACCTGTAGCTCTGGTGAACTCCATGCCCAAGAGGGTTAAGGCAGTGCTGGAAAATAATGGTGGCCACACAAAATATTGACACTTTGGGCCCAATTTGGACATTTCCACTTACGGGTGTATTCACTTTTGTTGCCAACGGTTTAGACATTAATGGCTGTGTGTTGAGTTATTTTGAGGGGACAGCAAATTTACACTGTTATACAGGCTGTACACTCACTACTTTACATTGGAGCAGAGTGTCGTTTCTTCAGTGTTGTCACATGAAAAGATATAATAAAATATTTACAAAAATGTGAGGGGTGTACTCACTTTTGTGAGATACTGTATGTCCATGTGTCCATACAGCCCTAAAACATCAGGCATGTGTGGCTTGGGGTGCAGTCAGAATTCTAATTCATCCAAAAGTGTTCAGCGGGTTTGAGATCAGGGCTGTGTGCAGGTAACTCATTTTATTCCACACCAAACTTGTAATAAACATCTTCATTGAGCTGGAACATGTTTTTGTAAGAATATAAAGACATCCTACAATTGTGCAGCAGTTTGGAGAATGCCCACATACTGGTGTGATGGTTAGGTGTCCACAAATATAGCCATATTGTACATATTCAGGACTTTGTTAGAATTAGTATTGTTGTAATAATGTTGTAATAATTGGTTGTGCATGTCAATAAAGAAACATATGTAAAAATAGAATTAATTTACTGAACCCTTCTCAATATCTCAGTACCTCAGGTTATGGACTCTCCTTTCATACATATGCATACTTGTACCCTTTTTTAAAGGGCTACTGCAATATAAGCAGAACATTCATAAAGCTGCAACAAAATGTTCCCAATTATATATTTGCTTGAAATCTAATTTGTGCAAAGCCAATATTAAGTTATAACTTGTACTCAATTCAAAGACAGATTAAAGTGCACAGTGGAATTGCACATTTTATTAGGTAGAATGTGTGTGTGTGTGTTCAGTGATTGTTTGCAGTCCGAATGGCCCAGGGGAAGAAGCTGCTTGTAAGTCTGGTGGTGTGGGACTTTGTTGACCTGAAGTGCCACCCAGATGGCAACAGGTCAAACAAGTGATGAGCAGGATGTGAGGAGTCTCCTGTGATGGCCTTGATTTTGCTGAGGCAGCGGGACCGGGACATGTCATCCAGGGAGGGCAGAGGGCAGCTGATGATTTTTTGAGCTGTTTTTCACCCTCTGCACAGTTTGTCTGTCCTCATCTGTGCAGCCTGCATACCACACACCCAGACAGTATGTCAGTGTGCTCTCCACAGAGGTCTATAAGTACTGAGCCCTTGGGTAGCGTGGCCGAGTGGTCTAAGGCGCTGGATTTAGGCTCCAGTCTCTTTGGAGGCGTGGGTTCAAATCCCACTGCTGCCAGCTGAGCCTTTTCAAGGCAGTGGTTGTGGGCTCTGGCACCACAAAGGCTTTACAGGGGTTGTGGCTCCTGTGCCTTCTGCAAATGTGCTTAAGAGTTGCCATTAGCTGGCTGCAAAAAAAAAAAAACGAGCTCACATGGTACCGGAGCCCCCAGACCCAGGTGCTGAAATAGCTCCCAGGTTTCGGCAACTGGTGTCAACGCCGGCTGCTCCGTTTCACACCTTGCTTTTTCAAACAGCAAATAGTTTTGAGTTATATAACTCATATTCTATTTTTTCTTAACATCACACAGGCTAATTAATCATTAATTTATTATCTCCTTTCTGAAAAGATCAATGTTAACTTACCTAATGAAAGCCACAGACACATGAATATAACAGTGAACATGATGAATGGTGTTAGTAAAATGACAATAGTCTGAGGTCTTTCTGTACTCTATTATATTAATATTTCAGAGGTTCATGTCTCCACAAAGTGTGACATTCTCCATCCCGCTCCCTGTATTCCAGAGATAGGCTCCAGGTTGGAGCTTTAATTTTCAGAGGTAATTACAGCGGGATTTGAACCTCCTTGGACCTCTGGAGAAACAAACTTCCGAGTGAGAAGCAAGCCAGCAGGGCAAGTTTCCATTAGATTTGTCCCAACCACTCTATTCCATGTAGAACCAGGGCTCGTCCGGGATTTGAACCCGGGACCTCTCGCACCCAAAGCGAGAAACATACCCCTAGACCAACGAGCCAGGTTGTCCCTGTTCCGCTTGATGTGCGCCAATGGAGGTTCACTGTACTCTGTAACTGTATGACCTACCTGTTCATATGGACTGGGGTCCGAGTAAAAGGAACTCGGTTACACAAAGTCAAGTTAACAATAAAGCGAGGCTCCTGTGGGATTCGAACCTTTTTGGAATCCAGACGCTAAGTGTGAACCAAGTAAGCAGCTCTTGCCATTGGGCCAAATATGTCATTAATCTCGGTGGACATGAAGATCAAAATCAATTCTTGTAGAACAAGCTTGCTTTAGTGTCAGGTGGAGGTTTCAGTATAGGTCAAGTTTACAGGATTGTAGCTTCTTTGCTGGAAACTGTACTGTTGCTCCAGTATAGCTTGGTGAATATTATGAGGCTTCAAGTAGTTTCTGTGATATTTGCAGTAAGTTTACAAATGATTCCAGTTGGTAATACAATTGAATTAGCTGGTTGCTAAAGAAACTCAGGTGGCTGGTGGGGTATGGTTTGGTAAGAGTTCTTATTCTTAGTTATACATACTTTCAGGTATCCTGTAATTCTCAAAAATATATTAAAGACCCTGCAAAGACACACATGATGAACACATTAACTCTCATTCTCAGTAAAACAAACAAACAAACAAACAAACAAATAAATAAAAATAAATCAAATCAGCTGCTTGTCAAAAGAGTTTACAATATCCACATTTTTATTCCTAGAACATAATCAAATTCCAGCATGTGATCTTTACACTGTCATTAAGTAAATAAACCATCAAACCTGCCACTATTGTTTATGAGAACTGCACTTAATACTGCAGAGGGAGTGAACATGTGGCTTCTTCAAACACACACCTAACTTTTCTATCTGTATTTGGATTCACTTAGAATGTTTTGTCTATTCACTTCAAATAAAGTATTCATATATGGTTATATACATACATTTCTATTGGATCAATAATCAGAATGCTGATGTTATGCAGAGCTTCCAGTCTTTTCTTCTTATTGTGATTCTTTAACACTTTCATGTTTGAGGTCTCTGTAGGTTTTTGGACAGTGAAGTTGACTTTCCTGTCACTGTGGGCTGCAAGGCGCAGTAGTACAGTGCAGAGTCTGATACTGAAGCACGCGAGATCTCCAAATCCACACGCTTCAGACTCTTATGAACTTTAGCAGGCAAATGAGGATGAGGAGTATCACCTGTCTGATTCCCTCCCGATTCCGTCAACAGAACGAGGAATTCTGGTGCTGCATTGGAATATTGTCGATACCACTGTAGATTGTTCATAGAAACAGTGTATTTATAATCACAGGAGAGTGTAACTGCTTGCTCCTCTTTACCATAGACAGCAGAAGATGTTGGAGTAATGCTGTCCTGTGTGCTCTCACCTGAAGAGGACATTTATTTCAGAATATTATCATTTTATATTATACAGTATACATACAGTACATGCTTACAATCTAAAACACTCACACATGGAAACATTTCTTTACTAGTTATAAAACATTTAAACATGATATATGGGGATATATAAAATATAAGCTTACCTATGAACATGGTAAAAAACAGAAACATACCATCAACAGAAACCATCATGTTTTAATTTCCTCTGTTCTTCTGAAAGTTTCCTTTTTATGTTATTGTAAATGTCAAGTTTCCTTCTACTCTGTCTTCAGTGAAGCATCTAAGCATTTCTTGTGTACAAAGCCTCAACTGTAGCTTCCCTCTGTTTTAACCAATCAGAGTGCAGGATGTGCCACATTATGTAAAATACACACACATGTTCTAAAAGAATTTAATGAGTAAAAGATTCATATATTTACTTCCTGTATTTCCTATTTCTATGAACTTAAACCTTTTCTAATCTACAAAATATATTGTTGCAATTACAAACAATTCTTATTGTGAAATTAAATTCTTCAGCAGATTTATAGTACACCCTTAAAGTCTAAACAAAACACCAAATTATAACAATACAAAACCCCTAACAAGGTGGTGTTTGAGAGCATGTGCACAAATACATAAGCATCTTGTATTAAGCTCAAGATTCTGCAGTAATTCAAGTGTTTCAGTCAGACTGCACTCCACACACCATGTATCTGTGCTGAAGCTTTGTTCAGGTTTAATGTTCATGGCTACTTTAACACTCCACATGGTTCTGTTGTGTCCAGGTCCAATCAGGTTCAGTTCTAGAGTATTTTCATGTCATGTACTGCCATCTGCAGGAGCTGAATTTAAATAGACATATACATTATTTACATGAAGAACCATTATATATATATATATATATATATATATATATATATATATATATATATATATATATATATATATATATATAAATATATCTAAAACAAAAGGATTGCTCACCACGGTGGGGATAGTTCACAGTTTCAATTCACAGATTCATTTGGAATCATTACAGCATTTCAGCATATCAGAACACAAGAATAACCCGTCTTTTTCTTTTTTATCTGTATTTCTGACATTAACCTAGACAAAAACAAGTCCTCAGATTCAGCATCCTTAAAGAGACAAATTTGCTGGTGTGATTGTGATTATTGTCCTTTAATATGTCCCAGTTTCAGAACAACATAAGCTCATGGACAGATAGTCTTACATTTGTCTCAAGAATATTCTAATATAAAGTGGAGATCATCAATGTCCAAATGATTAAAAGTTTTCTAGAGCCTGTGGCTGCAGAACAACCGAATCCTCACCCCTCCACCAACATGACACTTGGTATGAGGTGTTTGTTGTGATAAACTCTGTTTGACCTTCACCAAACATGAAACTATGAATAATGATTAACCATCAGTCCAAAAAAATATTGTTCCCAAATTTGTTAAGATGCTGCCATGTTTTTTTGTAGAGAAAGGGCTTCTTAAGTGCTTAAGTGAAGAGTAAGTGATGTTTCCACAGGTCAGGGTCGTAACACTTAAGACCTGGGAAATGCAACTGTGAATGGATTTTTGCTGATCCATTTAAAATTTGGCAGACATTGTACATCCATTTAACTGAAAATACAAATTTTAATACAAAATTTCCATTTTCATTTCATTTTCACTCAATCTTGATGAATTTCATTATGATCAATAAAAGGAAAGCAAATTTGACTAACACTTTCCTTATTCATCCATTTTAACTTCTTGTAACTATACAATGGAATTATGGTCTGGAGTGCTCACATTTTGTTCTGGATCTTAGTTCACATTTGGTAAAGTAACATACATTTATACACACAGGTATAATAAACACATGAAAGAATAAATAAATGTATGAATGGAAAAAAATTACAGGATATATAATTATAGGATATTGTTTGTACCAATAAAGCAGAATGTTATCTCTGCTTCACTTATATGAACATTTCAGAGTAACAGTGTACTGAATAAACAAAAAGTAACCATGTGCCTTTATCATGAATTAACTTGAATGAATCACAGAACCAGATAGGATCTTGCGCATGCGCGGTCAATACAAAATGAACGAATCTCTCCTGAGTCATATTACGGGTTCATTCAAAATGAACGAATCTTTCACGGAACCGAATGGGAGCCACGGAGGCCAGCTGTACGCCAACTGCATCTTGTTGAAACGTAAAGAAAACAAAAAAATCTCTGTAATTCACTCATGGTGTTCTAGATGGCTACTTAATTTACACCTTAACACGAAGCAGGATGTAAGCCTAAACATGTCCTGTTCTCCAAAAAAGATGATGTACTGTACATTTCCTCCCGCCGCCCCATCATAAGTGCTTCTTCTCATCGCAGTTTCATAATAACACATCTAACATTCTGTCACGTTCCTTACAGTAAAAACAGCTTGTGTAAAATAAAGGAAAGGTTTGTTTACCGGTTAAAAGGTTTGCATTACTCATTACGATATTTATCTTAATGATGCTACCAAGTTAATTATCCAGGCTTGCTAACAGTGTAGATAAACCAGTGTTTTTTTCACCCACACCCAGAAATAGAGGATTTTGTTATTTTAAAAAAAAGGGAGACGTAAAAATACAAAAATTTCTTTTTTAACGCCGAAACGTTAATGAACCTGTGAGTTTGTAAACTAGTTAAGCTGAGAAAAATATCAGCCCCAAATGCATACTGTGATAACTAATACATTAACAAACAGAAAACCCAAAACAAATGGGTAAGTGCAAAGGGCACTATTTAGACACACACACACACACACACACTGACAGACCCGCAGCACAGGCGATCTCACCCAGTGTCCAGCTCTTCAAGTCCTGCAGAAATCTGCAGAAGTTTTGATAATTTTATGATCATTCCTAAATATTATACAACATTACATTAGTAATATTGACTGTCAGATACTGAGTCAGGAAGTGGTTATGCCCAAGGCATAAGCGAACTAAGCGGCTGCTTAGGGCCCCGTAGCCACCAGGGGGCCCCCAAGAGTACATGAAATGACATCTATTTTTTTTGATATCTGTCAATGGACAATGGTTATTATACAAAATGACAATAATTAGTTATAATTAGTCATATTGGTGGCACAGAGGGGCCCCCGAAATAAAATGTTAGGATATTGTTTGTACCATTAAAGCCAAACACAATGACTGCTTCACTCATAAGAAAATGTCTGTTTCCTTACTGACAATGTTATCATCTTCATCCTACGGACCGATTTTATCAGATTAACATCATCACCTTCATCTACAAGTGTGAACAGAGTCCTAGCACCTGACCCACAATAAGATAACTCACTAAACCATCTTTTTGCTCTTCTTTTTCGTTTATAAGGTAATTGAAGGTAATTTATTTATTAATGACATTAATAAATAAACTTCTGAACTATAATTAATATAATATAATGTATATATTTAGTATTTTTTTGCATTTCTTTGTATAGCCTTCCCATACAGAGTTCCATAGAGTTCCTGGACTAAATCGCTGTTCCAGTTCACTTCAAATATTTTTCCATCTGATTTTATTCAGTAGGGTTAATTAAGTGTAGTGACCAAAGAACAAAACTGGAGCTATGATTGCACTGGTGTTAATTACAATCATACAGGTCTCACAAACAGAATATTGTCTATAGAGAAAAAGAGCTGCAGAGGAACAGGAACTTTTCCTCCAACAATTTTCTTCATCTATTGATCAAGAGGAGAATAAACTGTGCACCTGAGCCTTTCCTCATTAATGTTCAAGAACACGTCTGTTATAAACAATCAGCTAAAAGAACATTCTCACTCTAACTACATTTCACTGGCAATCAGAAACTGATATGTATTTATTTTATAGTTATGTTTGGTTACTTAAAGATGATTGTGATTACATTAAACAGTGTATTCTGGGTGGATGAATTGTTGTCAACAGCCTTTAATATAAATACAGCAATTTATTTGAATTTACTCACAACAATTTATTATTAAGCAACTTTTTAAAATACTTGTTCTTTTGGTTTGTAACTTGCAAACTAAAGGACTTAGCAATATCAGCAATAGTGAAGAAAACCAAGTGGGCATAATGACATTGTTATCCTGAGTGTTTAGTTAGTTTGTGTTTATCTTTTGAAATAAACATCATATTTATTCATATTCATGACAACTCTGCTTTACCTCACACAGCAACTCTTTCTCATCTACTAGACAATTAGCAAATCTTGGTATGCTAAAACTACAGTAAAACCAAGCCCCAGATCCATAAGCTGCAGCTGCAACCTAATGAATGGTCATTCAATCAGAGTTTATTTTTATTACCTACTTTATCCTGGTCACACTTCCACAACTGTCTATATACATTATATATACACACCTTCATTCATTCATTCATGCTTTGTCCTGGGCAGGTGAATCTGGAGCTTCTCCCAGCAACACTAGGGATGATGCAGGAATACACCCTGGATGATACAGCAGTCTAATGCAGGACAAAATGCACAGACACATTCACACACTCATTCAGACTTAGGGGAAATTTAGTGTCAGCAGTCCAACTTAAGTTGGAACGTTTAAATCACAGTACAAATAAGAAAACAGAGGACAAGCTCAAAAGGCAAGAGTCATCATCCCTCCATCAAATAATTATGTTTAAGATTATAGACATTTCCCTTATGTGCAATCAAACCTTGTCACTATTTTTTTATTATTATTTTTTTATCTGTATGATCAAACTCACATCTGTTCAAATGAACATGCAGAATAAACATTTAATAAATGAATGTAGATGTAGATTCATGAATTAAAGTATAGTTGTTAATCCCTCATTTTCTTTTTAGGCTATTAGCTCCAGCTGCAAATGTTTTCACAAATGTTGTTTGTATCTGTGGTTAACTGATAAGTTGGTAAAGTGAGTCTCTTTCATCTTCTGTGGTTTTAGAATCTTAATATACCATGTTGATGTTTTTGTAAAGCCTTTCAGTGACTCTGTATCACTGTGTTCCAACTCTTAGAGCACAATGATAGAGTGCAGAATCTGAGAGCTTTAGACCTCTGATAGTAAGTTCAGTAGAGTCTCTGCTTGTTTTTGTCTCTAATCGACGATCATCAGGAGTGCTCTCATCACTATATGACCTTGCTCCTTTATACAGTAAAAACTGTGGTGCGCTGTTAGAATATTGTTTGTACCAGTAAAGCCAAATTTATTCACTGCTTGCCTCATATGAACATTTCAGAGTAACAGTCTCTGCTTCTTTCCTGACAATGTTTGCATCTGTTGGCCAAATTTTATCTGCAAAGCTACCTGGTGTGACAAAAATATAAAGAAACATGTCAGTGAAGTATTTTTTGTAATTCCAATATTGACTTAAGAAATCAAGAAATTACTAGATTAATACAAACATGCTTATTAATTAATGCAATTATTTAACTGATTAAATATCATTGTAATAATTAATAACTGATTGAAAATTACCTGTAACTAGAGTGAGAATCAGTGGTATGTATCTCACTATGTACAGTAAGTTGTATAGTTGATCCATTTCTGAACACAGCTCTGTGAGGATTCTGTATAATAGTGCTGTATGTGCTGAACTTTACACGTCTCTAGAAGGACACACCCAGGAAGTGATGCAGTTGGAGCATAATTTTACACAGATCATCACTTCACAGTATCAGTGACAGTGAACTGAGTCACTAATACAACACAGAACTATTCCACTGTTGCTGATCAACTTTTTGTGTGATTTGGTTTGGATATTTTTGGATGTTTTATTTACCTTTTGCTCTCTTTTTGATCTTTTGTCTATTTCTGCACTTTATTTTATTAGTTATTCCTCTTTTTTTTATTTTTTACCATGAATGGTCTTAGCTGAATGGAAATATTTTTCTGTACTCTAATATGTTAATTTCATAAAGATTCATGAAGCTCCACCCACAGCATCACATGACAGTGTCACCAATGTTACTGACATTGTTGATTCTTACAGATAAATCCAGGATTTACTTACAGTAAATAAAGTAATTAAAGTTATTTAATTACACATTAAATTAGTGGTGTCTGCATCTACATCTGGAACCAATATTCCATTTAACTCCAAACTAGTTTCTAAAGTAAGCAAACATAACATTTAAAACTAATCCATTTGACATAGTCATGTTGTTTGCATGTATTTTTCAGATCCCATTTAGAATAAAACAAATAAATCAAATGTTGCATTAATATTCTAACTTTAATGGTACAAGAATGTCCAGAACAGAGCGTTTACTGGGTTTCTGATCCACAGTGTCCACTTGGTCCATGCAATAATAACCAGTTACACAACAAACTAGCTGTATGAGGAGTTGTTAGTGAAGTGCAGTTTGGGCTTTATTCTACAAAAAATACAACATTAGACTCTTACTACATTTGATGGTTAAATGATGGTTAATGTGAAAGGATGATGATGAACTGAATGTAAAAGTGTAAATATCTCCATCTTGTGAGAAAAGAATGACTCTTAAGTTGGTAAAAGGAAAAGAAGAGTAAAGCTCAGTGTAATCACTGCTTGACTCGTATGAACATCTTCATCGGTCAGCTCAATTTAATCTGCTAAACTGCCCATTATAAAGAAGAATATAAATAAAATAAATAAATCTGTCAAGTATTTTTGTGAACAAACTACAGACTATGTTCACTCTTTCCACACTGGTAATATTTGTGTATAACTGGTTTTAGTTTAACTTTTCTAGTAATATATTGCCTCTAGTAGGCTACATAAAACAGAAAAACTGATGAAACACTATACTTTAACTAAAAATCCAAATCTACAAAGCTCAGAGTGTCTATTTTCATATGAGACATAAACCACGACTGTGGAGTTTAACCTGACTTCTTCTTCTTCTTCTACTTTCGGCTTTTCCCTTCAGGGGTCTCCACAGCGAATCATCTCTCTCCACCTATCTCTATCTTCTGCATCCTCAACACTTACACCCACTAGCTTCATATCCTCATTTATGACATCCATATACCTCCTCTTTAGCCTTCTTCTTGGACATGTCCAAACCATCTTAATCTGGCCTCCCTAACTTTGTCCCCCAAACGTCCGACATGAGCTGTCCCTCTGATGTACTCGTTCCTAATCCTGTCCAACCTTGTCACTCCCAAAGAGAACCTCAACATCTTCAGCTCTGCTACCTCCAGCTCTGACTCCTGCCTCTTCCTGAGTGATACTGTCTCTAAACCATACAGCCTGGCTGGTCTCACCACTGTCTTGTACACCTTCCCCTTGATTCTCGCTGAAATGTTTCTATCACACAGGACTCCTGACACCTTTCTCCACCCATTCCAACCTGCCTGCACTCGCTTCTTTACCTATTTCCCACACTCTCCATTACTCTGGACTGTTGACCCCAAGTACTTAAACTCCTGTACCTTCTTCACCTCTTCACCCTGTAATCTTATTGTTCCACTTCCCTCCCTGTCATTCACACACATGTACTCAGTCTTACTATGACTGACTTTCATTCCTCTTCACTCCAGCGCAAACCTCCACCTCTCCAGGTTTACCTCCACCTGCTCCCTGCTCTCACTACAGATCACAATGTCATCTGCAAACATCATTGTCCAAGGAGACTCCTGTCTGACCTCCTCTGACAACTGGTCCATCACCATAGCAAACAGGAAGGGGCTCAGTGCCGATCCCTGATGCAGTCCCACTTTGAACTCCTCTGTCTGACCTACAGCACACCTCACCACTGTCCTGCTCCTCTCATACATGTCCTGCACCACTCTGACATACTTCTCTGCTACTCCTGACTTCCTCATACAGTACCACAGCTCTTCTCTTGGCACCCTGTCATACGCTTTCTCCAAGTCTACAAACACACAGTGCAACTCTCTCTGACCATCCCTATACTTCTCCATCAACATTCTCAGAGCAAAAATTGCATCTGTTGTGCTCTTTCTGGGCATGAAGCCATACTGCTGCTCACAAATTTCTATTACCTTCCTTAACCTAGCTTCCACTACTCTTTCCCATAGATTCATTGTATGGCTCATCAACTTTATCCCCCTATAGTTGCTGCAACTCTGCACATCACCCTTATTCTTAAAGATCGGCACTAATACACTTCTTCTCCATTCCTCAGGCATCTTCTCACTCTCTAAAACCCTGTTAAACAAACTAGATAAAAATTCCACTGCTGCCTCTCCTAGACACTTCTGTGGAGTTTAACCTGACAAAGAAATAAAATACTGAACATGGACACAACAAAACAGGTGAAAATTCTATTTAATGCTGGTGATTATTGTTTATTGACCAGTTGATTGACTAACAAAGATTAGCAGTCCAATTTCTCCTAACATCTAATATCTGAATGTCATCTAGAATGACTACAACACTTGATTTATCAGTATTAACAAATAAAACAGTTGAGTATTGGAATAGTGTAGTTTAGTTTCTGTGGTTCTACAAAACCTACACAGAATCCTGCACTTCCACAGAGGACCTGTCAATCTGATTAGATATTGTTTAATTAATATTAGTTCAGTTGATAATTTGTTAATTTTTTGTGTGTCAGGATGGCTGAGTGATCTAAGGCACTGTGTTTAGGTTGCAGTCTCCCCTAGAGTTGTGGGTTCAAATCCCTCTTCTGATACTGGTTTCTTTCCGTTGGGTCATCATCCTGTACAGAAGTCTGTTGTTAAACAGTTAAGGGTTTCTGGTTTGTTGAATGGCAGAATGGGGTTCAAGCCATGAGCAGGACCTTTAAAGTAATATATGTACTCCCACTGAAAAAAATTATATGTTAATTTATCAATTTTTAATAGTCAGATGTAAGTGTCAGGACATAAAAAGTCTATTTGAGACATTTTAATATACAACAATAACACAAACATGAAACAAGCTCATTTATTTGAATACCCCGCCCAACCACCATTATGTATGCAAATATATTCAGGTCACATGACTGTAAAAGCACGTGTCCGAACATGACGGACATTTCCCAAGAAAGCACAAACACGGTGAGTAAAAGTTTAATACTCAGTTAGATAGTTGAAAACATTAAATCAATAAACAAACAAAGCTAGTGGCTCGATGCACTATTTATTATTTTAAACTGTATTTATTGTACACTTTCTGGTAAGGATCCTTGATTGAAGTAAAAGAGCCGGTGATGAAGTTTTTTGTGTTTTTCACCTCATCTGTTTCATCTGTTGTAGTGTCTTGTGCTCTGAGACAGAATACTCTTTTCATATTAAACAATGGTACAGCTGCACAGGATGCTTTTTATTTCTTTTTTATGTTTTCTCTCATATATGTCTGCAGGAAATTGAGAATTCTGCCTATAGATTAATCCTTCTACACTTGTCCTCGCACTCCTCCACCTTCTCTCTGTATGTAAACTCAGTATTTTGCTGATGAGACTCAACACTGTATTGTCATCAGCATACTTGAAGATATGATTCATGCTGTGTTTTAAAGAAGATTTGTGCTTCAGCAAAGTTTTTATGATATTCAGAAAGATTAAGCAGTTCATACCTACAAATCGTGGAAACAGAAAACTTGTAAAGATTAGCAACTTGAAAGTTATCATACAGTAGAGTAATATAAAATAAAAAAATTTAAATCAGCAACAGAGCACAGATTGATCACTGAGGATCACTAGTAATAATCCAACAAAAAAAAATCTCAAAAAAGTCTCTATAAATCACCATAGAGAGAGATTTCCTCCAAATATGTCGTGTAAATTCAAAATTATCAGAAGAATTGCTTTCAATATACAGCAGCAGAGGAGATGATCAGATCCACTTGTTTCTCTTCATGAACTTTAGCAGACATTCTTGGGGGAGTGTTGGGACTTCGATCTCCACTTGGAGTAACATAAAGAAGGAACTCAGGTTTAGAGTTCATATATTGCCTGTACCACTGCACATTATATATGGTATCACTGAAGTCTTTGTAGCTGCAGGACAGAGTAACATCATCACCTTCATCTATAACTTTATGAGTGAAAAGTGGCTTTACTGAATCTGCCATGGAGTCACCTGTCATAGAGAAGAGAACATTATGTTTTTAAAGTTTATATAATAAAGCCAGAATGGCAAAAGTCAAACTCATATTTTGCCTTTACACAAAACACACAGACTAATTAATCACTAATTTAACACATTTTTAAAATAACAAAACTTCAAAACTCACCTAGTGAAAGTCACAGACATATGAGTATAACAGTGAACATGATGAATGGTTTTCACTGAATGAAGATATTCTGAAGTCTTTATGAAGGCTAATACATTAACATCATAAATGTTCATGAAGCTCCACCCCACAACATCACATGACAGCGTCACCAGTGTGTGGCTTTACATTCAGGATTGAGGTGGACTGGAAAGCTCTAACAACTAAAGGTTAGAGATAAGTAGAAATACATCATTATTACAATTGCACTTAAAAATAGTCGAGACCTTTTCTGTAATCAAATATGTTAACACCATCTTCTTTCTTCTTCCTTCTTCTTCTTTCGGCTTTTCCCTTCAGGGGTCACCACAGTGAATCATCTCTGTCCACCTATCCCTATCTTCTGCATCCTCAACAATTGCACCCACTAGCTTCACTAGCAATGTTTTACGCCGGATGCCCTTCCTGATGTAACCCTCTTAATTTATCCGGGACCGGCACAGAAGTCACTGGACTGTGACCCCCAAGGCTAGATTAATATGTTAACACCATAAAGCTATAGTGTTCATTTTAATATGTTAATATGTTAATATTTAATATGTTAACACCATAAAGCTATAAAATTGCTCCACCCCACAGCATCACATGACTGACTGTTGATTATTAAGGCTTAATGAAGCTTAAGTTAATACTCAGCTGCAATAGTTAAATATGAAAAATAAAACATTTTACTGTATTTGTTCTTATAACAGTTTAGTATTTCTTCTCTGAAATTAGCTTAGGCACGAAGAGTAACCAGGGCAGGGGTTAGGATATTATATCAGCAGTATGTATGATAGAAGAACAAGTATACTCTATGTCTCAGAGAATGTGAGCAGGTTGTGTGGTGCTCTAGTTCTAGACCCGAAATAAGATAAGTGACTGCGCCATCTTGTGTTCACTGAATAGAAAAACAACACATTAATAAATAGTTTTATAATTTAGCAATTTAAAATCTGTTTCTCTATCTCTCTCACTTTCACACACACACACACACACACACAAACATTTTCATGACAAAAAGGGATTTAAGGGTGAGACACACTTCAGCAGGTAAAAGATAGTGTAGTGTGTGAACATTATCTGTGAGTGAGCATGTAGTGAACACACCCCTATTACACCAAAAAACTTATCACATGCAATTACAATTTTGTAGAATGAAAGGTTCAGTGACAACAGCCTATGCAGGATTATAAAGTAAATAAAAGATTTAAACATTGCTTGGTGAAATATGTTTATGGCTTGTTAAAGTTGGGCTGTCAAAATACATAATACTTAAAATAAACCCCAGAATTCAGCCAAAGTGATATCTGTCATGTTTTCCAGGACAGCCACACATATGCTCTGGATTAATAATTTAATATATAATATAAAATGATATATAAATATATAAATATACCTTATATTTAAATTTCATTTACAAGACATCTGCAGTGTAATTACTCCAGACAGAACAGAGAGGATCATGAGTCCACTGGCATTGTGGAATTCTGCTATGAGGATTGACCTGAGCCTTGTCTTTAGTGCACTTGTTATCAGTCAATATGGAATTGTACCATGAGGGTAGAAATCTTTCTTTATTATAACAATGACACAACACCACACTACAAGAAAACACTTTAAGCAGAAGGATTTTAACAGTGTGATAGCACAGTGACACAGCAGGTCGTGTTGCTGCATCACAGCTTCAGGATCCCCAGTTTGATGATGAGTTCAGGTTACTGTCAGTTTGTGTGCAGTTTTGCATCACCTCCAAAAACATGTAAGTAGTAAATTTACTAATAAATTCACTATGTGTAAATAAGTATGTGAAAGGGTTTGTGTATGGAGCTCTGCAAAGGACTGACATCCCATTCAGTGTGTTTCCTACCTCATGTGTGGGACAGACTCCATTATCAACCATGACCCTGATCAGTAGAGAGAAAGAGAGAATCCCCCAAAAGGGCATGTAACTTTCTCTAAATCATTGGCAAAACTTCTTTCAATATAACAAAACTGTGTGAAAGTTTTTGTACAGTGCAGCTGGATTTCCTGTCACTGTGGGCACCAGAGCACAGTAGTATAGAGCAGAGTCTGATACAGCAGCAGAGGAGATGATCAGATCCACTTTCTTATTCGTTATATTTTGTTTTATGGACAATCGTGGATGAGGTGGTTGAGCCTCAGTGACATGTTTACCGCTTTCATCAGTCAGCAGCAGAAACTCAGGTCTTGATCCAGGTTTTTGTCGATACCAGTGGATATATGTGCAGGACAGTGAGATGTTGCTGCCTTCCATTGAAAATACATTGGTTTGATCTGGTTTAATGTTATTGTCAGCAGCCTCTGCTATAAAAACAACAACAATATTGTGATATTTTAATCATAAATGACACATTTCACATGGAAAATTGTGTCTTCTTAATTAGAAAAAATAATATTTTGTGTGCAGTGTATATGACTTACCAACATCAGCAAGAGTGAAAAACACCACGAAGAGGAACAACATTGTTTTCCTGAGTGTTTAGTTCAAACCTCTAGCTTTAGAAATGAATGTCAGTGTTACTATTTGATGTACATCTCCACCTCTAGCTCCACCTACTTGTATTTATGCATATTCATGATAACTGTTCTATACTGTATACTGTTTATATAAATCTGTAGAAATGTTTTTGCATCAAGGGTTTAACTTTGGTTTGAGAAGTGTGTGTGTGTGGGGGGGGTGTTTTTGATTTGAATCCCATTTCCTGCATTTACATACATTTAGAGACTATGGTAATACAAAATCCAGGAAATTGAATATAATGATAAATTTGGCTAAAAAGAATAGTAGGCTACTAAACTGTGTAAACTGTTCAAGCCCCAGCACCGCCAAGTTGCCACTGTTGGGCCCTTGAGCAAGGCCCTTAACCCTCTCTGCTCCAGGGGCGCCGTATCATGGCTGACCCTGCGCTCTGACCCCAACCTCCAAGGATGGGATATGCGAAGAAAGAATTTCACTGTGCTGTTATGTATATGTGACAAATAAAGGCTGTGTTGTTGTTGTTGTTGTGTATATAAAAAGATGTCTTAATTTCTTTATTGTTTAATAGGGGCCAATCACCAAGACTTGAGAAAATCATTTTATGAAGTCAAAAATGTTCATCATTAATGTTTTGTGTGTGAATAAAATGTAAATAATGTGAGACTCGATTTCCTCTGTTAAAGAAACGTTTATAACAGGACGTCTGTCAGAGACACATCCACCAAACCTCAGGGGTTTAGAATAGAAAAAGCAGAAAGCTTTTATGAACTGTGTGTGTTACAGCATTATTGTGTAATATCAGGTGCAGATAGACAGCAGTAAAATTAATATGTACTTATATGAAGATGTTGATGATTACTTTAATAATTGTCTTTCATGCATAAACCACTACCCTTAGTTAATGAATAAATTAAAATATTTACATTCCTTGTGCTTATTTTCTGTGCAGCACAAATACCTAAGGTAAATCATTTTTATGCCTCCAACACTGTATTACACCAGGGTAGGAATAAACATCTGTAATTCGTTACTGCTGTAATCCAAAAGGATGGGAAATTGATTACACTACTTTTTTGGTACACAGGATGCAAGATTCTCACACAGTCTCACAAACATATATATATATATATATATATATATATATATATATATATATATATTATATATGTCTATATATTAAACTAGCATCCAGAGTCTGCTTGTCATACATTGCTGAGAGAAGATGCCCGGTTTAAAGTCAACTCGTTTTTATGCTACACAGAATGTTTATGAAAATATGATTATCCTGATTAATTTACTGAATCAACCACAACTCACATCTCTTTTCTTTCTGTCCATCCATGATGACATTAAAGTCATCTGTTGCTGCTTCTAGTGTTTCATCACTGACTGTGCAAACAGGGTTTTGAAAAGTGGGGGGACATGTCCCCTCTGTCCCCAGTGGAAATTATGTCCCTGTTTTGTGTTAACAGAAACTGTGGTTGTAAGAATCTATTCTCTCTCTCTCTCTCTCTCTCTCTCTCTCTCTCTCTCTCTCTCTCTCTCTCCACACTCCTTTGCATTGAAACACTTGCCCTCTATGTGTTATAAACAGCACTTTGAAGCCAGATAATTGTATTTACTGTGAATTATTGGAAGTGTTGCTATTTCTTGATATTTTCTGTTCTCAGACATTTTCTGTTGTGTGAAATAGTGTGAGCAGTTAGGAATCTGAGTGATATATGTGAACAGTGAAGAGTTACAGACACAATAAACTGGCAGCAGTACACAATTACAGAGTTGTAAAGTTATTTTAAAGATTAAAAACATGCCTGAAAGTATGACAACATTCATTGTTGAGTTTGTAAAGGAAAATAGTTGATTTACACTCTCATGTTTTTACGTGTTATTTGGTCGTGATGCCAATGCTAATTTCCGTTAACTTGTCTATGGCAATTCCCATTATATGTTAGCATCAAGCTAATTGACAGCGTGCTAATTATCTTCCACATTTTTAGTGATGTTGGCAGTTATATTCTATGTTCTCAATCTTTCATACTTGGATTTATAATAACTCAAATATGCTTTTGAGGTGAACATGCAACTTCATGATCTTTTGTGTGTGTTTTTGTAGTTTTGTTGTACCTTTATATTAGAGATAATAAAGGTTACAACTGCACATTTTGAGGAATTTTGTGTGTGTGTGTGTGTGTGTGTGTGCTTGTGTGTGTGTGTGTGTGTGTGTGCTTGTGTGTGTGTGTGTGTGTATGTGCATTTGTGTGTGTGTGTGTGTGTGTGTGTGTTTATGTGTGTGTGTGTGTGTGTGTGTTTGTGTGTGTGTGTGTGTGTGTGTGTGTCAGTCCAGTCTCTGGGTATTGAGGAGTCTGATGGCATGAGGTAAGAAATTGTTACACAGTCTGGTTTGGGGACCTGGATGCTTCAGTACCTTTTTCCTGAACATATTTTATAAATTAAATATGTTAAATATCACCTGGCAGATGTAGATTTGTAAATTTAATGTGGTTAATGTGAAGTTGTGTTAATCGCTCAGTATTCTTTGTTTGCTGTTTCCTCCAACTGCATGTTTTCACAAATGTTGTTTGTAGCTGAGGTTTACCAACAAGTTGTTAAATTGAGTCTCTTTCATCTTCTGTGGTTTTAGAAACTTCATATGTACCATTTTACTGTTTTTGTACAGCCTTTCACTGACTCTGTGTCACTGTGCTGCAGAGCACAAAGATAGAGTGCAGAATCTGAGAGCTTTAGACCTCTGATAGTAAGTTCAGTAGAGTTTCTGCTGGTTTTTGTCTCTAATCGATGATCATCAGGAGTGCTCTCATCAGCACTATATGACCTGGCGCCTTTATACAGTAAAAACTGTGGTGCGCTGTTAGGATATTGTTTCTACCAGTAAAGATACTGCTTTTCACTGCTTGTCTCATATGAACATTTCAGAGTAACAGTCTCTGTTTCTTTCCTGACAATGTTGGCTTCTTCATCTGTTGGTACAATTTTATTAGCAAAACTGCCTGATGTGAAAAGAATATAAAAAAATATGTTAGTGGAATAGTTTTTTTTAAAACAAATATTGACTTAAAAAATAAAGAAATGACTGGATGATGACATGGTCATTAATTAATGCACTGAATTAATTGATTAAATATTATTGTAATAATGAGGTCTGTTAATAAATTGATAAAAATAAATGACCTGTAACTAGAGTGAGAATCAGTGGTATGTATCTCACTATGTACAGTAAGTTGTATAGTTGATCCATTTCTGAACACAGCTCTGTGAGGATTCTGTATAATAGTGCTGTTTGTGCTGAACTTTACACGTCTCTAGAAGGACACACCCAGGAAGTGATGCTGTTGGAGCTTAATTTTATACAGATCATCACTTCACAGTATCAGTGACAGTGAACTGAGTCACTAATACAACACAGAACTATTCCACTGTTGCTGATCAACCCACTGCATCTGACTTCACCTCTTAAACATATCTTTTGGAGTTAGAGGTCAGGGCTGTGTCTCTAGAATCTAATACCAAATGACACAATATCTGACAATACTATAACCTTTGATACTAACTTTTTAAACTAAATACATTTCCAAGTTTTTTCTATTTTATTTTGAGTAGAAAGTGGAATAGAAAAGCTATACTTGTATTCAGGCTGTATAGGTAACAAGAGGTTTTGTGTTTTTGTTAGCTGATAATTCTGAACTACTGTATGAGTGCAGCATTTGACTCTGCAAGCTACTGTTATAAACAGACATAGCTAATGTTAGCTTGCTAGCTAGCTATCCTCAGTTATATCAGAGAACAAACAACTCCTGTTCAGTCTTCTGCAAGAGTCTCGTCATGATGAGGACCAAAAGAGCAAAATAAAATAAATACATGGACGTTTGCTGATTTTATGGCAGACTGTTGTACATACATTTATTTTTTAATTATTTTTAATTATGACAACAATTACAATACAATACATAAACATAGCAACAAAACATTAATTTGGGGAAACAAACATTTTAATTAATAAAGTTCTTTTTAATTTCCTGTTTGAGTAAAAAAAAAAATATAACAGTCTAAATAATAGCAAATAGTTACTTAAATAGTTAAAATTAGTTAGGTTTACTAATATTACTAATAGTTAATTAGTTAGGTTTACTTCATTTTCTTTTATTTAAGTTGGTAAAACTGAAACTTTTTTCAAAATACATTTTTGTATATTTTTGAAAAATGTGTAATGAATTACTGTAAAATATTTACTATGAAAATGAATTTAAAAAACTAACAACAGTCAATTTAAGCAATTATTTTATGTACATTTTATTTATTTATTTTTTTTTTGGTAAATTGAAACTCCAAAAAGACTATCTATAGTGGAGAGATGTACAATAATATTCTGTTCATGAGTTTATTCTGCTGTGTGAGTTTATTTCACTTGAAAATTGTGAGAGTCAAAAACTAACAGAGTTCCTGATTTGATGGAATGTTATTTTTTGCATTTCTTTGTATAGCCTTCCCATACAGAGTTCCATAGAGTTCCTGGACTAAATCGCTGTTCCAGTTCACTTCAAATATTTTTCCATCTGATTTTATTCAGTAGGGTTAATTAAGTGTAGTGACCAAAGAACAAAACTGGAGCTATGATTGCACTGGTGTTAATTACAATCATACAGGACTCACAAACAGAATATTGTCTATAGAGAAAAAGAGCTGCAGAGGAACAGAAACTTTTCCTCCAACAATTTTCTTCATCTATTGATCAAGAGGAGAATAAACTGTGCACCTGAGCCTTTCCTCATTAATGTTCAAGAACACGTCTGTTATAAACAATCAGCTAAAAGAACATTCTCACTCTAACTACATTTCACTGGCAATCAGAAACTGATATGTATTTATTTTATAGTTATGTTTGGTTACTTAAAGATGATTGTGATTACATTAAACAGTGTATTCTGGGTGGATGAATTGTTGTCAACAGCCTTTACTATAAATACACCAATTTATTTGAATTTATTGACAACAATTTATTATTAAGCAACTTTTTAAAATACTTGTTCTTTTGGTTTGTAACTTGCAAACTAAAGGACTTAGCAATATCAGCAATAGTGAAGAAAACCAAGTGGGCATAATAACATTGTTATCCTGAGTGTTTAGTTAGTTTGTGTTTCTCTGTTGAAATAAACATCATATTTATTCATATTCATGATAACTCTGCTTTACCTCACACAGCAACTCTTTCTCATCTACTAGACAATTAGCAAATCTTAGTATTACATGTCTCTAGAAGGACACACCCAGGAAGTGATGCAGTTGTAGTATAACTTTTTACAGATTATTACTTAACAATATCAGTGAGAGTGAACTGAGTAACCAGTACAACACAGAACAAAAACACTGTTACTTCACAAACCATTGCATCAGACATGCTATTTTATCATTGTAAAATATTTATTCCTAAATAAAAGGATATAAAGGTTTGACAGCGGCACACGCAGCACCGCACGCGAGTGGTCTCCTTGTTTGTAGCAGTATCCATTGTTCAACTTAAACTGAATTGACTTTATTTTACTGTGAATACTGTGCACAAGAGCAGAAAACAAATGATGCACTAATAAATAAGGCAGTTATAGTCACTGCTAAAAACCCCAGAATTGTTCTGTAGTGGTTATACCATCTGTAGAGATATTGCTATGTGGAGAGCAGGTTTCCTGTGTCAAGCTTTAACACAAACGAATGAAAGTACACACATTGCAGTGTTAAATTACGCAGATACACTACATAACTAATAAGACTAATTAAATCTAATTAAAAACAATTTCTGAATCTACAAAAATCAATGTTAACTCACCGAGTGAAAGCCACAGACACATGAATATAACAGTGAACATGATGGATGAGCTTATAAATGAAAATAAAATTTCTGCAGTCTGATATATTAACATTATAAACATTCATGAAGCTCCACCCCCCAGCATCACATGACAGTGTCACTAATGTTACTGACAGATTGTTGATTCTTACTGAAGCTTTCTGGCTTTACATTCAGCACCACATGGATAAATTTTCCTGAGCACATGGTAAACAAACACAAACTGATAGCATGAAAAATACTTCAATAAAATAAATGAACTAATGAATGTGGAAGTGAGTGTGCATTGTGGGAAGTGGAGTCTGGTACAATGCAGGATGGGAAATGGAAATTTAGGTGTGTGTAGACCTAATGACCTGTTTATTAAATAGGATTACAAACAGTTGAGGAGTATTTTACTGTGGTGAGGAACAAACCAGCCTCTTTTCTTTCTCTAATCTATCAATTTTTATCAATATCATCTGTATTGATGGATTTTTATATCATTATTTTTCATTTAAGCATGAAACTGTGTACAAATAAAGAGTGTAGTATTTATATTATCTCATGACAAACATCCCATTGCAAGTGAACATGTACATTTCATTTTTACAGAAATTGCATGTATAGCCCTACTACAAGTTCAGTTTCCTTTCTGGATTCAAGCAAACTCCTTTCAAGGCTTGATGATGTGTTGAAAATGACACTAATTAGCTTGATTGTACAAGCAGAGATTATTAAAACATTCTGATTGGTTCTAGACTTTTTTACATATATAAAAGTATTATCTATGTAAGGCTGAAGAATAGCTGTAGTCTTTATAATTGTGTAAAGTATTCATAATCATAATGTCAGCATCTCTGGGGGATGTAAGCAGAATCCTAGTACTTGTCCAACAATAAGATAACAGCCTCCACCATCTTGTGGTGAAAGGAAAGAGACTTTAACACACCAAGGTCTTTTCTGTTTGAACTTATTTATTTATTTATTTTTTACTCAATCATAAAACTATATCCCAATTTGCACATAAAAAAGCCTGCTGGGAAAAAGAAGCCATGGTTTTGTTTGATTGTTTGTTTTTTTCACAAATTATGACAATAATAATTTTCAGAACATTTCTTTATTCAACTCCTGAACTTGTACAGAGCCTCAGCTGCTTCACTGAAGTTCAGAAATGGTCCCAATTGGACCCTCTGAGTACCTTTCTGTTTAACTTTCTGTTTAATGTAACTTCTGGTTTCCTGGCCAAAATAGAAGAGTTATAGAAGAATAGAAGAAGAATGAATGAATGAATGAATGAATGAATGAACTGTCTACTAATAATCAAATATTATAATAATATAAACTCTTTATAAATCTTAAGAAAGAAAGAGAGACTTCCCCAAAAGGGCATGTAGCAAAACTGTGTGAAAGTTTTTGTACAGTGCAGCTGGATTTCCTGTCACTGTGGGCCTCAGAGCACAGTAGTATAGAGCAGAGTCTGATACAGCAGCAGAGGAGATGATCAGATACACTTGTTTATCATCAACTTTAACAGACATTCTTGGGGGAGGATCAGAATTATAAGTCCCACTTTGAGCAATATAAAGAAGGTTTAGATTTTGGATATTGTCTGTACCAGTACAGATCGTCTGTTCCACCACTTTTTTTGTAGCTGCAGGACAGAGTAACATCATCACCTTCATCTACAGCTTTATGATTGAAATCTGGCTCTATTGAATCTGCCATGGAGTCACCTGTCATAGAGAAGAGAATATAATGTTTAAATAATCAACAGGAAATACTTAAGTCAGACCCACACTCTGCATTTTCACACTGCATCACCACACAGACTAATATTTAATATAATATAGTTAATATTTCTGTAATAACAAAAAGTCAATGTTAACTCACCTAGTGAAAGCCACAGATACATGAATATAACAGTGAACATGATGACTGGTCTTAGCTCAGTGAAAATAGTGGAGATCTTTCTGTAATCTAATATGTTAACACCATAAAGCTTCAAAATTGCTCCACCCCACAGCATCACATGACAGTGTCACCAATGTTGTTGTCAGATTGTTGATTCTTACTGAAACATCCTGGCTTTACATTCAGCCTCATATGGGAAACCTGTCCAGAGCATATTTAAGTAAACACATACTCAAAGGAGGAAATTAATGTATTTATGTAAAAATGATCAATTTAATCTAGTAAAAATCTAATCTAATAATTTCATTGTCAGTATTTTAATTATATATGTTAGTGATGTCTCTAAATTAGAGAATTATTGTATAAACACCAGCAGGCAGATTAATGTTAGAAACACTGGAAGAAGTGGAAGAGAATAAAGTTTAATTGAGAATAAGGAATAATTTTTTTACTTGATAATTAAGGTTTAAACTCACAATAGCATCAGAAGAAGAGAAAGAAGAATAAAGGCAGATTTACAGATAAGTTTCCAGTTTTCAGTGTTTCTGACACAGCAGGTGCTTTTGTTTGTCACAGAAATGACATTAGATGATTATTTATTCTTATGACAGTTTAGTGTTAAGTGGACAGTTGTGTTGTTTAATCAGAATGGTATCTCTGAAATTATCTTAGGCACTAAGAGTAACCAGGGCAGGGGTTAGGATATTATATCAGCAGTATGTATGATAGAAGAACAAGTATACTCTATGTCACAAAGGTTTTACTGTGAAAAGTAGCTTCCATCATCTCAGAGAATGTGAGCAGGTTGTGTGGTAGTGTCTCTAGAACTTAACCCACAATAAGATAAGTGACTGCGCCATCTTGTGTTCACTGAAGAGAAAAACCTTAACTTGGACAAAATAAAAACCTGTAAACAGTTCATACAGCCATACATATATATTCATACTGTGGATTAGTAATTATATATTAGAACTTACATTTAAATTGTATTTACAACACCAGGTTACGTTATTTAATGTAAAATACAAAAAGAAATAATAATAGAAAACTAAAAGGGAACAGATGTTGAAAACAGTTAAAAATCTCAACAACTAAACTGAACTGGCCATTGAGAAATACTTTATGTTCACATGACATACTTCCTTTCCTATCAGGGGATTAAACACACACACACACACACACACACGCACACACACACAAACAATTCCCTTTAGATAAATTTACTCAGATGCTTGTTCATGAATCACAACATAATGATTCTTTCTCACACTGAACACTACAAAAGAGCAGAAGACAACAATGCACTAATGAATAAGACGGTTCTAGTTACTTGTTTGAAAATACAAGGAATTGGTTTACTGATAATAAGATAATCCTTAGTTTTGAAGATGATCTCCTTCTGTTGAGGTTGAACTTGTTGAACATTGGGCTATAACTGATTAGTTTGACTATTATATATGTGAAGTTACGACACTTAGACAATAAAATGCCCTTCATCTGCAGTGTAATTACTCCAGACAGAACAGAGAGGATCATGAGTCCACTGGCATTGTGGAATTCTGCTATGAGGATTGACCTGAGCCTTGTCTTTAGTGCACTTGTTACCAGTCAATATGGAATTGTACCATGAGGGTAGAAATCTTTCTTTATTATAAAAATTACTCCATACTGCAAGAAAATACTTTAAGCAGAAGGATTTTAACAGGAGTTTAGGTTAGTGTCAGTTTGTGTGCAGTTTTGCATCACTTCCAAAAAAACATGACAGTAGGAAGATTTGCTAGGAGAAATTGCACTTTAGTGTGAATGAGTGTGTGAAAGGGTTTGTGGAGTGCAAAGGACTGACATCCCATTCAGGGTGTTTTCCCACCTCATGTCTGGGACAGACTCTGTATCTACTATGACCCTGACCAATAGAGAAAAAGAGAATCCCCCAAAAGGACATGTAACTTTCTCTAAAGCATTGGAAGAGCTGCTTTTAATATAACAAAACTGTGTGAAAGTTTTTGTACAGTGCAGCTGGATTTCCTGTCACTGTGGGCTCCAGAGCACAGTAGTATAGTGCAGAGTCTGATACAGCAGCAGAGGAGATGATCAGATACACTTTCTTATTCGTTTTATCTTGCTCTTTTTTAAGTTTTATGGACAATCCTGGATGAGGTGGTTGAGCCTCAGTGACAGTTTCAGTGCTTTCATCAATCAGCAGCAGAAACTCAGGTCTTGATCCAGGTTTTTGTCGATACCAGTGGAGACTGTTAACTGATCCAGTATATGTGCAGGACAGTGAGATGTTGCTGCCTTCCATTGAAAATACATTGGTTTGATCTGGTTTAATGTTATTGTCAGCAGCCTCTGCTATAAAAACATTACAACAATATTGTTATATTTTAATCATAAATGACACATTTCACATGGAAAATTGTGTCTTCTTAATTAGAAAAAATAATATTTTGTGTGCAGTGTATATGACTTACCAACATCAGCAAGAGTGAAAAACACCACGAAGAGGAACAACATTGTTTTCCTGAGTGTTTAGTTCAAACCTCTAGCTTTAGAAATGAATGTCAGTGTTACTATTTGATGTACATCTCCACCTCTAGCTCCACCTACTTGTATTTATGCATATTCATGACAACTGTTCTATACTGTATACTATTTCTATAAATCTGTAGAAATGTTTTTGCATCAAGGGTGTAACTTTGGTTTGAGAAGTGTGTGTGTGTGTGTGTGTGTGTTGTCTTACAAAATGGGGAAAAATGTTTTTGATTTGAATCCTATTTCCTGCATTTACATACATTTAGAGACTATGGTAATACAAAATCCAGGAAATAATGAAGTTATTAAGTAAATTCGGCCAAAAACAATAGTAGGCTACCAAACTGTGTATATAAAAGGGCTTTTATCTGATCTTATAACTGCTGGTTGTCATGTAAAGAGTTGGGTATTTTCATTATCCCATGACAAACACCCCCATAACAAGAGAACATGTACAAAGTTGCTTTTATTTATTGTAGCTGTAATGTGCTTGTCCCTGCTGGAGTAAAATATATTAGGTCACACTTATTTAAAGAAATACTGAAGCCAAAACTGGAAGGAGTGGAGTTTACTGAAACTGAAGCCAAAGCTTTCTTTAGTTGCTTAAGACTGCAATAAAATTGCAAATCATATACAATCTATTTTTATGCAATGCATGATATCTGAAAGTACTATGTGTGTATGATTGAAGAAAGGGTATAGCCTATATCATTGTGTTATTCATAATCAAATAAATCTACATCTCTGGGGTATGTGAGTAGGAACTAGTACTAGTATTGTACTTAGCCCATGATAAACTAACTGACTTTGCCTTCTTGTGAAGAAAGGAGCCACTAGCACAAGTTAGTTTCCTGAGTCCTGTGTGTGTTTTCTCCAGGTTATCCAGTTTCCTATCACCTTCTTAAAACACGACAGTAAGTGGATTGGAGACACAAACAGAATATCATCTAGACAAAAAAATTGTTAAGGAACAGAAACTTTCTCCTACAATTTTCTCAGTTAAAAGAACATTCTCACTATAACCACATTTCACTGACAACCAGAAACTCATAAACAATTCATTTTGTATTCATCTAATAGTTATGTTTTGCTACTTAAAGATGTCCTGTGTGACTTCATTAAACAGTTTATTCTGAGTGGCTGAATGAGCAGAATGTTCCACCAATCAGGCATAACATTATGACCACCTGCCTAATATCATGTTGGTCCCCCTTTTCCTGCTAAAACGGCCCTGATCCGTCATTCACTGTGTATTCTGACACCTTTCTATCAGAACTCACATTAACTTCTTCAGCAATTTGAGCAACTGTAGCTTGTTTATCAGATTGGACCACATGGACCAGCCTTCGGTCAAACCACTGTTCCTTCCCTGGACCACTTTTGATAGATACTGACCACTGCAGACCGGGAACACCCCACAAGAGCTGCAGTTTTGGAGATGCTCTGATCCAGTCATCTAACCATCAAAATTTGGCCCTTCTCAAACTCACTCAAATCCTTACACATGTCCATTTTTCCTGCTTCTAACACATCAACTTTAAGGACAAAATGTTCACTTGCTGCCTAATATATCCCACCCACTAACAGGTGCCATGATGAGGAGTCATCAGTGTTATGTCACTGGTCATAATGTTATGCCTGGTCAGTGTATACACTCAATAAATGTAGAGCTGTGAGGCTATTTTGTTTAACATCAGTTCATTAGCACAGTATGTAGTTTTTGTTGGTCATGTACTATACAAAATGCACAGCACTAACACATTAATGAGTAAGAAAATGGAAAGGAGAATCTTTTTCTCTGTTAGCTTTGCTATCACTCTGTCCCTCTTCTCTCTCAGCTCTTTTTCCTGCTTTCACCAAAAGAGCCTGAGCTGCATCTACCAACATAATATAAAGAAAGCATTTCCACAGAATGAATGAATCATGTGTAGTACATTGTCTACAGTCTAGTTGGGTTTCCTGTCACTGTGTGCACCAGAGTAGTACAGTTTAGAGTCTGTCACTGCTGCAGAGAAGATGAACAGATCCACTTTTGTCAAACTTAATGAACAATCATGGATGATGTTGTATGGCTGGTGTTACATGTTCACTAGCTTCATTAATTAGCATCAGAGGCTTTGGTCATAATGCAGGTTTTTGTGAATAGGTTTGCTAGGATTTACTAGGTTTTTGTTTGCTATGAGACACATTGCATGATCACACCAACTATACCTTATAAATAATATAAACAGCTGCTTACTGTCCTAATAAATGATCATTAACTCAGAAATTGGAATAGAAAAGCTATACTTGTATTCAGGCTGTATAGGTAACAAGTTTTTGTTAGCTGATCATTTTAAATTAATATTTGAGTTATTGAGCTACTGTTATAAACAGACATAGCTAATGTTAGCTTGCAAGCTATATTCTCACAGTTATATCAGAGAACAAACAAATCCTGAAATAAATGAATACATAACATTTACTGTTACAAATGAGATATTAAATAACAGTTGCAATATATGCCTTGAGGAATACAAGCTAGCTATCAAAAATAACTGGAAAATACTAACTGGAAGTCTTACATAGAAACTTTTTGGTTGTTTGTAAAAAGCAGAATTTTTTAATGGCTTTAAAGGCATCAAAGTTTTAAGAACATTTGAAAACAAGAATATAAGATAATGTTACATTTAGTATTTACAAGTTTTAAAGTTTTGGTAGACCAACATTAACCTGCTCTGGCTAGTCAGCATTATCACCTCAGCTAGTATAACTGTCTCCTCATGGTAACTAGTTAACATTAGCTAAACAATGGTTTCAGTTATACTTAGCATGAAAAGCTAACAGGACATTACTCTTAAAAACTGCTATAGCATAAGAAAATATGATATGCTATTATTCATAATGTTAGCAGAAGCAACTGAATAAACATCATCTAATTAACATGGTGAGCTAACATTAGAGATAATCTTAAAGGTTATGTTTAGCCTTCTTTCCATTTTAATTAACTTTAGAAGAGTCCCCCATTATAGACTGTAATAATGTCATAGATAATTACAGTGGAAATGTGTTCCTGTAGTCAAACTGGTAGATGAAGGTGCTAGCAATGCCAGTAGTCATGGGTGTGAAAGTTCAGATTGAGCCAGCCTCTGAACTTTCAAACCCATGACCACCTAATGAAATGGACCTAATGAAAATTCAATTGTTTATGATTATTGATCACTTCATTTATTAATTATGTTCATGATTTCTTAACTATAAACAGCCTGACAGTAGTTACAGGGTCATTTACATGTTTCAGTGTCTGAAAATCCAGCCTTGTCCAGTCCAGTGGAGTGTACCTCTGAGCAGGGAAATGTTCACATCCAGTGAGTATTCATCACATTAAACCAGCCACCTTTTCATTTATCAATCAAACATTAAATCTAAGTACATTCTTTGTGTGTTTTTGAGACTCTCTACATGCAAAACCTAAGAAAGCTAGAGGTCTAAAATCCAGTGACAGATCCAGGCTCAGTGTCCGGTCAGGGTATAGTGATGGTTCCAGACACAGTGACATGGTCAGGGCACACAGTCAGGCACAGTGTTAGTTCATGATAATATGACACTTTATTAATCTCCTAAAGGGAACTTGTTACAGCAGCAGCATGTAAAATAGACAAAATAGACATGAGACATAATAGTGCCATAATAAAGATGAACAGAATACGACAATAAGACTAATAGTAGACATAATATAGTAGTAAACATGCAGCAAACAAACAAATACACACTTAACATGAGGTATTTAAGAGTATAGTTTGAAGCAAAGGAAAATGTACATTTTTTAATTGCCCATACTATGCCCCAGTAACATCTGATAAAACGATTCTTTTATTGTCATTAAAATAGCATGATGTTTGTGAATATACTATGATTCTTGTGTAGGTGTTATTTTAATCTCTTTTCATTTTTTCCCCACCAGCTGCATGTGTTACCACAAATGTTGTTTGTCTGTGGTTAACTGATATGTTGGTAAAGGGGCTTCTGTGGCTTTATAAATTTAGATATTCCATTGTTATGTTTTTGTAAAGCCTTTCAGTGACTCTGTATCACTGTGCTGCTACTCTAAGAGCACAAAGATAGAGTGCAGAATCTGAGAGCTTTAGACCTCTGATAGTAAGTTCAGTAGAGTCTCTGCTGGTTTTCGACTCTAATCGATGATAATCAGGAGTGCTATCATAAGCACTATCTGACCTTGCGCCTTTATACAGTAAAAACTGTGGTGCGCTGTTAGGATATTGTTTGTACCAGTAAAGCCAAATGTATTCACTGCTTGTCTCATATGAACATTTCAGAGTAACAGTCTCTGTTTCTTTCCTGACAATGTTGGCATCTTCATCCGTTGGTCCAATTTTATCTGCAAAACTGCCTGGTGTAAGAAGAATATAAAGAAATATATCAGTGAAGTATTTTTTGCAAATCATATAATAAAAAATAAAAAAAAATGACTAGATTAATACAAATATGGTAATTAATCAATATAATTTATTAACTGATTAAATATCATTGTAATAATTATTATAACAGATGAAAAATAAATGACCTGTAACTAGAGTGAGAATCAGTGGTATGTATCTCACTATGTACAGTAAGTTGTATAGTTGATCCATTTCTGAACACAGATCTGTGAGGATTCTGTATAATAGTGCTGTATGTGCTGAACTTTACACGTCTCTAGAAGGACACACCCAGGAAGTGATGCTGTTGGAGCATAATTTTACACAGATCATCACTTCACAGTATCAGTGACAGTGAACTGAGTCACTAATACAACACAGAACTATTCCACTGTTGCTGATCAACTTTCTGTGTGATTTGGTTTGGATATTGTTGGATGTTTTATTTACCTTTTGCTCTCTTTTTGATCTTTTTTCTATTTCTGCACCTTAGTTTATTAGTTATTCCTCTTACAGTAAATACAGTAATTAAAGTTATTTAATTACACATTAAATTAGTGGTGTCTGCATCTACATCTGGAACAAATATACCATTTAACTCCAAACTAGTTTCTATAGTAAGCAAACATTTAAAACTAATCCATTTGACATAGTCATGTTGTTTGCATGTATTTTTCAGATTCCATCTAGAATAAACCAAATAAATCAAATGTCACATTAATATTCTAACTTTAATGGTACAAGAATGTCCAGAACAGAGCGTTTACTGGGTTTCTGATCCACAGTGTCCAGTGGTTCCATGCAATAATAACCAGTTACACAACAAACTAGCTGTATGAGGAGTTGTTAGTGAAGTGCAATTTGGGCTTTATTCTACAAACAATACAACATTAGACTCTTACTACATTTGATGGTTAAATGATGGTTAATGTTAAAGGATGATGATGAAGTGAATGTAAAAGTGTTAATCCCTCCATCTTGTGAGAAAAGAATGACTCTTAAGTTGGTAAAAGGAAAAGAAGAGTAAAGCTCAGTGTAATCACTGCTTGACTCGTATGAACATCTTCATCGGTCAGCTCAATTTAATCTGCTAAACTGCCCATTATAAAGAAGAATATAAATAAAATAAATAAATCTGTCAAGTATTTTTGTGAACAAACTACAGACTATGTTCACTCTTTCCACACTGGTAATATTTGTGTATAACTGGTTTTAGTTTAACTTTTCTAGTAATATATTGCCTCTAGTAGGCTACATAAAACAGAAATACTGATGAAACACTATACTTTAACTAAAAATCCAAATCTACAAAGCTCAGAGTGTCTATTTTCATATGAGACATAAACCACGACTGTGGAGTTTAACCTGACTTCTTCTTCTTCTTCTACTTTCGGCTTTTCCCTTCAGGGGTCTCCACAGCGAATCATCTCTCTCCACCTATCTCTATCTGCATCCTCAACACTTACACCCACTAGCTTCATATCCTCATTTATTACATCCATATACCTCCTCTTTAGCCTTCCTCTTTGCCTCCTTCCTGGAAGCTCCATGTCCAACATTCTCCTACCAGTATACTCACTCTCCCTCCTCTGGACATGTCCAAACCATCTTAATCTGGCCTCCCTAACTTTGTCCCCCAAACGTCCGACATGAGCCGTCCCTCTGATGTACTCGTTCCTAATCCTGTCCAACCTTGTCACTCCCAAAGAGAACCTCAACATCTTCAGCTCTGCTACCTCCAGCTCTGACTCCTGCCTCTTCCTGAGTGACACTGTCTCTAAACCATACAGCCTGGCTGGTCTCACCACTGTCTTGTACACCTTCCCCTTGATTCTCGCTGAAATGTTTCTATCACACAGAACTCCTGACACCTTTCTCCACCCATTCCAACCTGCCTGCTCTCGCTTCTTTACCTCTTTCCCACACTCTCCATTACTCTGGACTGTTGACCCCAAGTACTTAAACTCCTGTACCTTCTTCACCTCTTCACCCTGTAATCTTACGGTTCCACTTCCCTCCCTTTCATTCACACACATGTACTCAGTCTTACTACGACTGACTTTCATTCCTCTTCTCTCCAGCGCAAACCTCCACCTCTCCAGGTTTTCCTCCACCTGCTCCCTGCTCTCACTAAAGATCACAATGTCATCTGCAAACATCATTGTCCAAGGAGACTCCTGTCTGACCTCCTCTGACAACTGGTCCATCACCATAGCAAACAGGAAGGGGCTCAGAGCTGATCCCTGATGCAGTCCCACTTTGAACTCCTCTGTCTGACATACAGCACACCTCACCACTGTCCTGCTCCTCTCATACATGTCCTGCACCACTCTGACATACTTCTCTGCTACGCCTGACTTCCTCATACAGTCCCACAGCTCTTCTCTTGTCACCCTGTCATACGCTTTCTCCAAGTCTACAAACACACAGTGCAACTCTCTCTGACCATCCCTATACTTCTCCATCAACATTCTCAGAGCAAAAATTGTATCTGTTGTGCTCTTTCTGGGCATGAAGCCATACTGCTGCTCACAAATTTCCACTACCTTCCTTAACCTAGCTTCCACTACTCTTTCCCATAGCTTCATTGTATGGCTCATCAACTTTATCCCCCTATAGTTGCTGCAACTCTGCACATCACCCTTATTCTTAAAGATCGGCACTAATACACTTCTTCTCCATTCCTCAGGCATCTTCTCACTCTCTAAAACCCTGTTAAACAAACTAGATAAAAATTCCACTGCTGCCTCTCCTAGACACTTCTGTGGAGTTTAACCTGACAAAGAAATAAAATACTGAACATGGACACAACAAAACAGGTGAAAATTCTATTTAATGCTGGTGATTATTGTTTATTGACCAGTTGATTGACTAACAAAGATTAGCAGTCCAATTTCTCCTAACATCTAATATCTGAATGTCATCTAGAATGACTACAACACTTGATTTATCAGTATTAACAAATAAAACAGTTGAGTATTGGAATAGTGTAGTTTAGTTTCTGTGGTTCTACAAAACCTACACAGAATCCTGCACTTCCACAGAGGACCTGTCAATCTGATTAGATATTGTTTAATTAATATTAGTTCAGTTGATAATTTGTTAATTTTTTGTGTGTGTCAGGATGGCTGAGTGGTCTAAGGCACTGGGTTTAGGTTGCAGTCTCCTCTGGAGTTGTGGGTTCAAATCCCTCTTCTGATATTGTGTCATGATCCTGTACAGAAGTCTGTTCCCAGTTACAGTTAAGGGTTTCTGGTTTGTTGAATGGCAGAATGAGGTCCAAGCCATGAGCAGGACCTTTAAAGTAATATATGTACTCCCACTGAAAAAAATCATATGTTAATTTATCAATTTTTAATAGTCAGATGTAAGTGTCAGGACATAAAAAGTCTTTTTGAGACATTTTAATATAAAACAATAACACAAACATGAAACAAGCTCATTTATTTGAATACCCCGCCCAACCACCATTATGTATGCAAATATATTCAGGTCACATGACCGTAAAAGCACGTGTCCGAACATGACGGACATTTCCCAAGAAAGCACAAACACAGTGAGTAAAAGTTTAATACTCAGTTAGATAGTTGAAAACATTAAATCAATAAACAAACAAAGCTAGTGGCTCGATGCACTATTTATTATTTTAAACTGTATTTATTGTACACTTTCTGGTAAGGATCCTTGATTGAAGTAAAAGAGCCGGTGATGAAGTTTTTTGTGTTTTTCACCTCATCTGTTTCATCTGTTGTAGTGTCTTGTGCTCTGAGACAGAATACTCTTTTCATATTAAACAATGGTACAGCTGCACAGGATGCTTTTTATTTCTTTTTTATGTTTTCTCTCATATATGTCTGCAGGAAATTAAGAGTTCCCCTATGGATTAATCCTTCTACACTTGTCCTCGCACTCCTCCACCTTCTCTCTGTATGTAAACTCAATATTTTGCTGATGAGACTCAACACTGTATTGTCATCAGCATACTTGAAGATATGATTCATGCTGTGTTTTAAAGAAGATTTGTGCTTCAGCAAAGTTTTTATGATATTCAGACATTTTAAACAGCTTACAATTCATACCTAAGAACTGTGGAAACCAAAAACTTGTAAAGAATAGAAACTTTCCCTTCAGGGGTCTCCACAGCGAATCATCTCTGTCCACCTATCCCTATCTTCTGCATCCTCAACAATTGCACCCACTAGCTTCATATCCTCATTTATTACATCTGACGATTCTCATCATTAAATTTGGCAATGTTTTACGCCGGATGCCCTTCCTGATGCAACCCTCTTTATTTATCCGGGACCGGCACAGAAGTGACTGGACTGTGACCCCCATGGCTAGATTAATATGTTAACACCATAAAGCTATAGTGTTCATTTTAATATGTTAATATTTAATATGTTAACACCATAAAGCTTTAAAATTGCTCCACCCCACAGCATCACATGACTGATTGTTGATTATTAAGGCTTAATTAAGCTTAAGTTAATACTCAGCTGCAATAGTTAAATATGAAAAATAAAACTTTTTACTGTATTTGTTCTTATAACAGTTTAGTATTTCTTCTCTGAAATTATCTTAGGGACTAAGAGTAACCAGGGCAGGGGTTAGGATATTATATCAGCAGTATGTATGATAGAAGAACAAGTATACTCTATGTCTCAGAGAATGTGAGCAGGTTGTGTGGTGCTCTAGTTCTAGACCCACAATAAGATAAGTGACTGCGCCATCTTGTGTTCACTGAAGAGAAAAACACAACACATTAATAAATAGTTTTTTAATTTAGCAATTTAAAATCTCTCTCTCTCTCTCTCTCTCTCTCTCTCTCTGTCACACACACACACACACACATTTTCATGAAAAAAAGGGATTTAAGGGAGAGACACACTTCAGCAGGTAAAAGATAGTGTAGTGTGTGAACATTATCTGTGAGTGAGCATGTAGTGAACACACCCCTATTACACCAATAAACTTATCACATGCAATTACAATTTTGTAGTATGAAAGGTTCAGTGACAACAGTCTATGCAGGATTATAAAGTAAATAAAAGATTTAAACATTGCTTGGTGAAATATATTTATGGCTTGTTAAAGTTGGGCTGTCAAAATACATAATACTTAAAATAAACCCCAGAATTCAGCCAAAGTGATATCTGCCATGTTTTCCCTGAGAGCCACACATATGCTCTGGATTAATAATTTAATATATAATATAAAATTATATATAAATATATAAATATACCTTATATTTAAATTTCATTTACAAGACATCTGCAGTGTAATTATTCCAGACAGAACAGAGAGGATCATGAGTCTACTGGCATTGTGGAATTCTGCTATGAGGATTAACGTGAGCCTTGTCTTTAGTGCACTTGTTATCAGTCAATATGGAATTGTACCATGAGGGTAGAAATCTTTCTTTATTATAACAATGACACAACACCACACTACAAGAAAACACTTTAAGCAGAAGGATTTTAACAGTGTGATAGCACAGTGACACAGCAGGTCGTGTTGCTGCATCACAGCTTCAGGATCCCCAGTTTGATGATGTGTTCAGGTTACTGTCAGTTTGTGTGCAGTTTTGCATCACCTCCAAAAAACATGAGAGTAGTAAATTTACTAATAAATTCACTATGTGTAAATAAGTATGGAGCTCTGCAAAGGACTGACATCCCATTCAGGGTGTTTTCTACCTCACGTGTGGGACAGACTCCATATCAACCATGGTCCTGATCAGTAGAGAGAAAGAGAGAATCCCCCAAAAGGGCGTGTAACTTTCTCTAAAGCATTGGCAAAACTTCTTTATATATAACAAAACTGTGTGAAAGTTTTTGTACAGTGCAGCTGGATTTCCTGTCACTGTGGGCCTCAGAGCACAGTAGTATAGAGCAGAGTCTGATACAGCAGCAGAGGAGATGATCAGATCCACATTCTTACCCGTTATATTTTGTTTTATGGACAATCGTGGATGAGGTGGTTGAGCCTCAGTGACATGTTTACCGCTTTCATCAATTAGCAGCAGAAACTCAGGTCTTGATCCAGGTTTTTGTCGATACCAGTGGAGACTGTTAACTGATCCAGTATATGTGCAGGACAGTGAGATGTTGCTGCCTTCCATTGAAAATACATTGGTTTGATCTGGTTTAATGTTATTGTCAGCAGCCTCTGCTATAAAAACATTACAACAATATTGTGATATTTTAATCATAAATGACACATTTCACATGAAAAATTGTGTCTTCTTAATTAGAATTATTAATTATAATAATAAATTCGGCCAAAAAGAATAGTAGGCTACTAAACTGTGTATATAAAAAGATGTCTTACTTTCTTTATTGTTTAATAGGGGTCGATCACCAAGACTTGAGAAAATCATTTTATAAAGTCAAAAATATTCAACATTAATGTTTTGTGTGTGAAAAAAATGTAAATAATATGAGACTCAATTTCCTCTGTTAAAGAAACTTTTATTTTAAACTGACCGCTGTACCTGAAAATGTAAAATAAATGACTTGTTTAACAGGACGTCTGTCAGAGACACATCCACCAAACCTCAGGGGTTTAGAATAGAAAAAGCAGAAAGCTTTTATGAACTGTGTGTGTTACAGCATTATTGTGTAATATCAGGTGCAGATAGACAGCAGTAAAATTAATATGTACTTATATGAAGATGTTGATGATTACTTTAATAATTGTCTTTCATGCATAAACCACCACCCTTAGTTAATGAATAAATTAAAATATTTACATTCCTGGTGCTTATTTTCTGTGCAGCACAAATACCTAAGGTAAATCATTTTTATGTCTCCAACACTGTATTACACCAGAGTAGGAATAAACATCTGTAATTCGTTACTGCTGTAATCCAAAAGGATGGGAAATTGATAACACAATAGATACATTACGTTTTTGGTACACAGGATGCAAGATTCTCACACAATCTCACAAACATAAATATATATATATATAAAGAAGATTTTTCATTGTTCTCCATCTATCCATTCAATCACATCATTCCATGCATCATAACTGTCCACCTCATCTGTCCTCTGATATGAAAACCACTGAGTTATGATCATATTAAGTCTAACATTAAACTAGCATCCAGAGTCTGCTTGTCATATATTGCTGAGAGAAAATGCCCAGTTTAAAGTCAACTCGTTTTTATGCTACACAGAATGTTTATGAAATTTGATTATCCTGATTAATTTACTGAATCAACCACAACTCACATCTCTTTTCTTTCTGTCCATCCATGATGACATTAAAGTCATCTGTTGCTGCTTCTAGTGTTTCATCGCTGACTGTGCAGCAACCGTGATACCTGTTCATTACACCTTTCAGTCAGATATTTTTACAGTGTGCACGCGACGTTCCTGAAAACAAACGGGGTTTTGAAAAGTGGGGGGACATGTTCCCCTGTCCCCAGTAGAAATTACAGCCCTGTTCTGTGTTAACGAAAACTGTGGTTATAAGAATCTATTCTCTCTCTCTCTCTCTCTCTCTCTCTCTCCACACTCCTTTGCATTGAAACACTTGCCCTCTATGTGTTATAAACAGCACTTTGAAGCCAGATAATTGTATTTACTGTGAATTATTGGAAGTGTTGCTATTTCTTGATATTTTCTGTTCTCAGACATTTTCTGTTGTGTGAAATAGTGTGAGCAGTTAGGAATCTGAGTGATATATGTGAACAGTGAAGAGTTACAGACACAATAAACTGGCAGCAGTACACAACTACATAGTTGTAAAGTTATTTTAAAGAGTAAAAACATATGCCTGAAAGTATGACAACATCCTGAGTTCATTGTTGAGTTTGTAAAGGTAAATAGTTGATTTACACTCTCATGTTGTTACGTGTTATTTGGTCGTGATGCCAATGCTAATTTCCGTTAACTTGTCTACGGCAATTCCCATTATATGTTAGCATCAAGCTAATAGACAGCGCGCTAATTATCTTCCACATTTTTAGTGGTGTTGGCAGTTATATTCTCTGTTCTCAATCTTTCATACTTGGATTTATAATAACTCAAATATGCTTTTGAGGTGAACATGCAACTTCATGATCTTTTGTGTGTGTTTTTGTAGTTTTGTTGTACCTTTATATTAGAGATAATAAAGGTTACAACTGCACAAAGAATTTTTGTCTCTCATTTGAAGAATTTTATGTGTGTGTGTGTGTATGTGTGTGTGTGTTTGTGTGTGTGTGTGTGTGTGTGTATGTCAGTCCAGTCTTTGGGTATTGAGGAGTCTGATGGCTTGAGGTAAGAAATTGTTACACAGTCTGGTTTGAGGACCTGGATGCTTCAGTACCTTTTTCCTGAACATATTTAATAAATTAAATATGTTAAATATCGCCTGGCAGATGTAGATTTGTAAATTTAATGTGGTTAATGTGAAGTTGTGTTAATCGTTGTGTTAATGTTTTCACAAATGTTGTTTGTGGCTGAGGTTTACCAACAAGTTGTTAAATTGAGTCTCTTTCATCTTCTGTGGTTTTATAAACTTCATATGTACCATTTTACTGTTTTTGTAAAGCCTTTAACTGACTCTGTGTCACTGTGCTGCAGAGCACAAAGATAGACTGCAGAATCTGAGAGCTTTAGACCTCTGATAGTAAGTTCAGTAGAGTCTCTGCTTGTTTTTGTCTCTAATCGATGATCATCTGGAGTGCTCTCATCAGCACTATATGACCGGGCGCCTTTATACAGTAAATACTGTGGTGCGCTGTTAGGATATTGTTTGTACCAGTAAAGATAAATGGTCTCACTGTTTGACTCATATGAACATTTCAGAGTAACAGTCTCTGTTTCTTTCCTGACAATGTTGGCATCTTCATCTGTTGGTCCAATTTTATTTGCAAAACTGCCTGGTGTGAAAAGAATATAAAAAAATATGTAAGTGGAATAGTTTTTTAAACCAAATATTGACTTAAAAAATCAAGAAATGACTAGATGAATAATAGAAAACATGGTCATTAATTAATGCACTGAATTAATTGATTAAATATTATTGTAATAATGAGTTCTGTTAATAAATTGATAAAAATAAATGACCTGTAACTAGAGTGAGAATCAGTGGTATGTATCTCACTATGTACAGTAAGTTGTATAGTTGATCCATTTCTGAACACAGCTCTGTGAGGATTCTGTATAATAGTGCTGTATGTGCTGAACTTTACACGTCTCTAGAAGGACACACCCAGGAAGTGATGCTGTTGGAGCATAATTTTACACAGATCATCACTTCACAGTATCAGTGACAGTGAACTGAGTCACTAATACAACACAGAACTATTCCACTGTTGCTGATCAACCCACTGCATCTGACTTCACCTCTTAAACATATCTTTTGGAGTTAGAGGTCAGGGCTGTGTCTCACGACTCTAACACCAAAAAGACACAATAACTCACAGTACTTTAACCTTTGATACTAACTTTTTAAACTAAATACATTTCCAAGTTTTTTCTACTTTATTTCGAGTAGAAATTGGAATAGAAAAGCTATACTTGTATTCAGGCTGTATAGGTAACAAGAGGTTTTGTGTTTTTGTTAGCTGATAATTCTGAACTACTGTATGAGTGCAGCATTTGATTCTGCAAGCTACTGTTATAAACAGACATACACTATATTGCCAAAAGTATTCGCTCACCTGCCTTGATTCGCATATGAACTTAAGTGACATCCCATTCCTAATCCATAGGGTTCAATATGACGTCGGTCCACCCTTTGCAGCTATAACAGCTTCAACTCTTCTGGGAAGGCTGTCCACAAGGTTTAGGAGTGTGTTCATGGGAATTTTTGATCATTCTTCCAGAAGCGCATTTGTGAGGTCACACACTGATGTTGGACGAGAAGGCCTGGCTCTCAGTCTCCACTCTAATTCATCCCAAAGGTGTTCTATCGGGTTGAGGTCAGGACTCTGTGCAGGCCAGTCAAGTTCATCCACACCAGACTCTGTCATCCATGTCTTTATGGACCTTGCTTTGGTCACTGGTGCACAGTCATGTTGGAAGAGGAAGGGGCCAGCTCCAAACTGTTCCCACAAAGTTGGGAGCATGGAATTGTCCAAAATGTCTTGGTATGCTGAAGCATTCAGAGTTCCTTTCACTGGAACTAAGGGGCCAAGCCCAGCTCCTGAAAAACAACCCCACACCATAATCCCCCCTCCACCAAACTTTACACTTGGCACAATGCAGTCAGACAAGTACCGTTCTCCTGGCAACCGCCAAACCCAGACTCGTCCATCAGATTGCCAGATGGAGAAGCTCGATTCGTCACTCCAGAGAACGCGTCTCCACTGCTCTAGAGTCCAGTGGCGGCGTGCTTTACACCACTGCATCCGACACTTTGCATTGCACTTGGTGACGTATGGCTTGGATGCAGCTGCTCAGCCATGGAAACCCATTCCATGAAGCTCTCTGCGCACTGTTCTTGAGCTAATCTGAAGGCCACATGAAGTTTGGAGGTCTGTAGCGATTGACTCTGCAGAAAGTTGGCGACCTCTTCACACTATGCGCTTCAGCATCCGCTGACCCCGCTCCGTCAGTTTACGTGGCCTACCACTTCGTGGCTGAGTTGCTGTCGTTCCCAAACACTTCCACGTTCTTATAATACAGCTGACAGTTGACTGTGGAAGATTTAGGAGCGAGGAAATTTCACGACTGGATTTGTTGCACAGGTGGCATCCTATCACAGTTCCACGCTGGAATTCACTGAGCTCCTGAGAGCGACCCATTCTTTCACAAATGTTTGTAAAAACAGTCTGCATGCTTAGGTGCTTGATTTTATACACCTGTGGCCATGGAAGTGATTGGAACACCTGATTCTGATTATTTGGATGGGTGAGCGAATACTTTTGGCAATATAGTGTATGTTGAACAAGTCAGATCTCAAGCACAATAAACAAAGAAATAACTGTTCATCAAAGAATTAGCATTTATTATCATTATACCTGGAATAGTATAGCATTTTGTGGTATTTCTAACATGTGAACTTTACACTGTCATTTACTAAGCTAGCTAAAGTCAATCGGCTAAAAGCTGCCACCACTGGCTATGAGAACTGCACTTAGTGCTGTGGAGACTGAGTGAACATGTGGCAGCACAGTGAGAGTCTGGAGTGGAGCAACCATTTCCATTTCAACCACAACTTGTGATTTTAAGTGCTATTTTATAATCTGCCAAATAATGAAGAGTGAAGTGCACCTCCTTGGACCTCTCGAGAAACAAACTTCCAAATGAGAACCAAGCAGCCGGCACTCCAAGTTTCCATTAGTTTTGTCCCACTCAGTCTATTCCATGTAACATTTTAACAATATAGGAAGGGCTCATCTGGGATCTCTCACACCCAAAGCGAGAATCAAACTCTAGACCAATGAGCCAGATTGCCCTGGACAGGGAAGTTGTGCACTGATGCAATTTCATTGTACCCTGCAAATGTACATCTTCCTGTTCTATGGGCTCATGCTAAACTTTTCAGTTGATGACTATTGTAATAATTTCACTAACTCCATTTTGTTGGAAAGGAGACATCAACAAGCAGTGTTCTTGGGGATGTGCCCAAAGAACAGAAAGGAATGAAAGGAAGCCAATATTAAGAGGCAGGACCTTGGTTCATTTCATGCAAACAATCAACATTAACTAAATACAGATTGGTTTCTTTTCATTAAGTAGCACTGGTTTCAGTAGAGATGAAAATACTTACACAAATAGTGACAATGTGCAAAGCTTCATGTACATGTACATTCTCAGTACTTTTTCCACACCTGTGATATTCCAGTGGTGGGCTGTGAATTTCACACCTAGGCCTTCACTGGTGTCCTTCCTGAATTAATCCACCTCTATACCATCATTATGACGCCACGGCAATAGATATTAATCAACCTTTAAATAGCAAAGTATATATTCTCTGATTATCCAATTAAAGGACGGGAAATTGCTGACGTAATCGTATGCCTGCTAGATGGCCCCAATGACGCCAACTCGAAATCTGATTCAGATTTCGAAACAAAACAGAAAACAAAACTAAACAAACCATGAACGGTCCATCATACGGACCAGCAAACGTGGAAACATGATAAAACAAACAAACAAACAATGACTGGCAAAGGCAGGCACACAAAGGCTCATATACACTACTCACAAAAAATTAAGGATATACAGTTTCCGGGTGAAATTTCAGGATGCACCTAAAATGCACTATAACCTTTACAGGTGAACTTAATTTGACCTTCTCTACAGTTTTGAATGCACATGTCCAACTGTTCAGTATTTCAGTACTTTTTGCATTACTTGCTGTTCTCTAACAAGGTGCTTAATGGCAAAATTCACAACTGGTGTTTGATCCATGAATCGACCAATAAATTTTCTGGTTCAATTAGAATTGGTATTTAAACAGTCCTCTTCATCATGCTGTTCACATTTTGACATCATGAGACCAAGACCACACCTAACAATTGATCAACAGTACGTCGCCATTGCGAGGCTTCAAACAGGATGTTCTCAGAGGGAAGTGGCCACTGAGCTTAGAGTGTCAGAGAGTGTCATCAGCGGGTTGCGACAGAGATACAGAGAGACTGGAAGAGTCACAGAAAGGCATAGAAGTGGACCTCCTTTGGCCACATCCCACACGTTGATGACCACTTCATTGTGAACAGTGCCCTGCGGAACCAGATGATGAATGCCACTCAACTCCAGGCACATTTAAGGGAGGTGAGAGACACCCATGTGTCGCATCAGACCATTCAAAACCATTTACATCAGCATGGTCTGCGTGCTAGACAACCTGCAAGGGTACCTGACCACACCACCAGGCACAGGCGTCATTGTCTTTCATGGGCCAGGAAGCATTTATGCTGGACGAGGGACCAGTGGGCCTCAGTGCTGTTCTCTGATGAAAGTCGATTCACATTGAGCAGAAATGATGGCTGCCAATGATGTTGGATACTTCAAGGAGAGCGCTATGCATCAGCCACTGTTGTGGTGGTGTTACAGTCTGGGCAGGTGTGTCTACTCAATACAGAACTGCCCTACATCTTGTGAATAGTACAGTGACAAGCCAATACTAAATGAATAACATCATTAATTCAGTCATTGTGCCCCTGCATGAACAACACAGGCCTAATTTCATCTTCATGGACGACAATGCTCCAGCTCATCGAGGTCACATCATTAGGAAACTACTGCTGGAGGCTCGGGTACCTCAAATGGAGTGGCCTGCACTTTCTCCAGACCTGAATCCCATAGAAAACCTATTGGATCAGCTGAGTCACCATGTAGAGGCTCGTAACCCTGCACCCCAGAACCTCAATGACCTGAGGGCTGCCCTTCAAGAAGAGTGGAATGTCATGCCTCAGCAGACAATAAGTCGACTCGTGAACAGCATGAAACGTCGTTGTCAAGCTGTAATTGATGGTCAAGGGCACATGACAAATTATTGAGACATTGACATTTTTTGTTGTGGTATACCCCCCCACTGTTGTTGGCTTTTGGTTCAATAAATTGTTTTATTGTTTCATAAACAATATAAGCAGCTGCTTACTGTCCTGCAACTGCAGCTTAAAAATGTTAGCGGATGAAAATATGTTGTCAGTAAAGCATGAGTACTAGTATTATAATCAGGTCAAATATTATCAGGACATTGTCTTAGCTTAAATGCAGCAAAGTAACATGCAGTTGTGTGTACATGCATAATGACTGTCTGAATAGATGAATAAACATTTGTTACAATGAATCGTATAAACTGTAAAGAAACTACATCCCTTTATATATTCATATATGTATGTATGTTTATATGACATGCTTGACATGGTTCATTTTTTTCTGGTCATCCACGTCATCCAGATCTTCTGTATTTGTATTATTTTATATTAGATCATATATTTAAATTGCATTTACAGCACTGGGTAGTGTGTGATGGATTTATAATTCCCAATGTATTTCTATGTTAAATGTTGCTGAGTTTGTATTTGGGCATGTTATTGTTTTAAAGAGTTGTTGAAAACAGTGATAAACCTCAATAACTAAACTGTATTGGTTGTTTCAGAAACATTACATGACAAGAGCATACCTAATAATCTGTGGTCTCTGGGTTTGTAACAGAGTTCAGAGTTAAAACTGAATTGAATTGAACTGAACTCAAACTGGACACTGTGCACAAGAGAAAAAATATGATGGACTAATAAATAAGGCAGTTCTAGTCACTTGTGTAAAAATACCAGGAATTGGTCTGTAGTGGTTATACCATCTGAAGAGATAATTCTATGTGAAGTGCAGCTTTCCTGTGTAATGCTTTAACACAAACAGATTAAAGTACACACAACATATAAAATGAATCGACAAAACACTGCAGTGTTAAATTACACAGATATACTCCATCCCAATAGAAGCAACAAAGTATGAGAGGTCTAATTCTTATATCCTGCAAAGCCTCAAACTCATTCCTTAGTTCTGGAGATTTCCTCATTACTTCATCACTGGTCTGAGTGAATTATCCTAGATGCTATATATAGTTCAATGTTATATATGTGGAGCCATAGCTTGTCTTTAGTGCACTTCTAATTTAATTAGAAATTGCCCCTAAGAGTGAAGGAGAGTGTGAATGTATGTGCATGATGCACTGTGAAAGACTGGCATCCCATCAAGAAAGGAGCTGTCTCTAAATAATACAACATTTACCAGTAATATAAACTAAATTAAAAATATACATTTTGAGAGAGAAAGAAAACAGTGTCAATGTTTTTGTACAGTGCAGCTGGATTTCCTGTCACTGTGGGCGCCAGAGCACAGTAATATAGTGCAGAGTCTGATACAGCAGCAGAGGAGATGATCAGATCCACTTTCTTATCTTTAAGTGTAGCATTCATTCTTGGGGGAATGTTAGCACTTAGATCTCCATATTGGTGAATATAAAGAAGGAACTCAGGTTTAGATTTTGTATATTGTCTGTACCACTGCAGAGAGTTGCTTGCTGTAAGACTGTTTGTTTCATATTCACAGGACAGAGTAACATCATCACCTTCATCTACAACTTTATGAGTGGAAAGTGGCTTTATTGAATCTGCCATGGAGTCACCTGTCATAGAGAAGAGAACATAAAGTTTTACACAATCAAGCCAGAATTACACACAGAAATCCTGCTTTCTATAACATCAGACAATTAATAAACAATACATAATATCTAAACTAACAAAAGGTGTTAACTCACCTAGTGAAAGCCACAGACACATGAATATAACAGTGAACATGATGACTGGTGTTAGCTGAATGAAAAAGCTCTTTCTGTACTCTAATATATTACCATGATAAATGTTCAGGAAGCTCCACCCCCCAGCATCACATGACAGTGTCTCCAGTGTTGATGACAGTGAAACATCCTGGCTTTACATTAAGCCTTGTTTGGGAAACTGTGCTGAAACTCTTTACATTGTAAACAAACAAAAACTGACAGCAAGAAAAAATGATACTAATAATTAAAATGAGTAAATATTTGATTTTATTATTTTTTATATTTTATAAGTGGTGTCTGGACAATAAGGTATTTGAAAGCATGTTTATTAAATAGGATTACATTTTCATGAGGTGGTATTTTATTATGTGAGGAACAAACCAGGCTCTTTTCATTCTGTTATCTATTATTCTTTATTGACATTTAACTCATTGCTTAATAAAACCGCTGTGTAAAACTAGTTGACTTGATCTCATATCTGCTGATTGGTCATTTAAACATGAAACTGTGTTTATAAAGAAAGGGTAAAGTTTCTTATCCTATGATGAGAGAATCTGTCCAGAGCCCATTTTATTCAATGCAGCTGTAATGTGCTTGTCCTTGCTGGAGACAAATATATTACAAATATAAGTCAAACATTTTTAATGATATTGTATGTAATAACTGCAAATTCTACATATAGGTCTAGCACTATGTATGTAGGATTGAACAACAGATAGAGTCTATATTATTTTGCAAAGAATTATGTATAATCACAGAAGTCTACATATTTGGGCATGTGAGCAGGGTTCTAGTATTTGGCCCACAATAAGATAACTCACTACACCATCTTCTAACATCTCTAGTGCATTGGTTTTCACTTAGAGTGTGTTTAGTAAAGTGAGAGTAAACTGAAAGTCTGCACTTTAATCTCATATCCATTCATTAATTTCAGCTCCAATATTTCACTTCACACAGTTACATTAACCATAATAATATTTGATTTTCTGTCTCAGATGTCTCCAAATGTAGCTCTGCCCACTCATATTTATTCATATTTATTACATACTGCAATGTAATATTTCACTCATCTACTACACCATTAGCACAGCCTAGAATGAAAAAAAAAAAACTACAGCTTTAAACCTTGTGGAACCAAGCCCCAGATCCACCCTGAAAAATCCCCAACCTTGCTATGAGGAGGAGGAGGACAGAAAACTGATACAGGACTTCGTTGCATGGTGCGACTGTAACCATCTGCACCTCAACACAACAAAGACCATGGAGATGGTGATGGACTTCAGGAGGCCCAGGCCTCAACCGGAGCCTGTGACCATCAACGGTGACTGTGTGGAGTTTGTCAAGACCTACAGATACCTTGGAGTACAGCTGGATGATAAAATGGACTGGACTGCCAACACAGACACTCTGTGCAGGAGAGGACAGAGCCGCCTGGACTTCCTTAGAAGGCTGGCGTCCTTTAACATCTATAGATAGATAGATAGATAGATAGATAGATAGATAGATAGATAGATAGATAGATAGATAGATAGATAGATAGATAGATAGATAGATAGATAGATAGATAGATAGATAGATAGATAGATAGATAGATAGATAGATAGATAGATAGGTATGTGCAAGTTGTATTTACAACAGATAAAGTGTAAAGTGTAATCATAAAGCACAGTAGTATAGAGCAGAGTCTGATACAGCAGCAGAGGAGATGATCAGATCCACTTGTTTATCATCATGAACTTTAACAGACATTCTTGGGGGAGTGTTGGGACTTAGATCTCCATTGTGATAAATATAAAGAAGGAACTCAGGTTTAGATTTTGGATATTGCCTGTACCACTGCAGATTCTGTACAGTATCACTGAAGTGTTTGTAGCTGCAGGACAGAGTAACATCATCACCTTCATCTACACCTTTATGAGGGAAAAGTGGCTTTATTGAATCTGCCATGGAGTCACATGTCATAGAGAAGAGAACATAATGTTTTTAAACTTTACATAATAAAGCCTAAACTGCAAAAGTCAAACTCATATTTTGCCTTGGACTAATTAATCACGAAATCAACACATATTTTAATAATAAGAAAAATTCAAAACTTTATGCCAGAATCAAGCCAGAATTACATACAGAAATCATGATTTCTAACAGCACACAATTAATAAACAACACATAATATATAAACTAACAAAAGGTCAATGTTAACTCACCCAGTGAAAGCCACAGACACATGAATATAACAGTGAACATGATGAATGATTTTAACTGAATGAAAGCTAAAAGCTTCTGAACTCTTTTTGTACTCTGAAATATTAACATGATAAATGTTCACGAAGCTCCACCCCCCAGCATCACATGACAGTGTCTCCAGTGTTACTGACAGATTGTTGATCTTTACTGAAACATTCTGCCTTGTTTGGGAAACTCTACTGAAACTGTTTACATAGTAAACAAAGAAATTATTCTATTATTGTATTTATTCAATTTTATACAAATATAAAATAGTAAATATTTTAGTTTTTATATTTTATAAGTAGTGTCTTGACTTGTGGCATTTATTTGTTTGTTGTGATAAAGCATGTTTATTAGACTTCATATTATTCTGCAAAGAAGTATTTATAACAGAGTCTACATCTTTGGAGGATGTGAGCAGAGTCCTAGCACCTGACCCACAATAAGATAACTCACTACAACATCTTGTGGAGAAATAAGAAAGACTTGGTTTTTAAGGTAATTGAAGGTAATTTATTTATTAATGACATTAATAAATAAACTTCTGAACTATAATTAATATTATATAATGTATATATTTAGTATTTTTTGCATTTCTTTGTATAGCCTTCCCATACAGAGTTCCATAGAGTCCCTGGACTAAATCGCTGTTCCAGTTCACTTCAAATATTTTTCCATCTGATTTTATTCAGTAGGGTTAATTAAGTGTAGTGACCAAAGAACAAAACTGGAGCTATGATTGCACTGGTGTTAATTACAATCATACAGGACTCACAAACAGAATATTGTCTATAGAGAAAAAGAGCTGCAGAGGAACAGAAACTTTTCCTCCAACAATTTTCTTCATCTATTGATCAAGAGGAGAATAAACTGTGCACCTGAGCCTTTCCTCATTAATGTTCAAGAACACGTCTGTTATAAACAATCAGCTAAAAGAACATTCTCACTCTAACTACATTTCACTGGCAATCAGAAACTGATGTATTTATTTTATAGTTATGTTTGGTTACTTAAAGATGATTGTGATTACATTAAACAGTGTATTCTGGGTGGATGAATTGTTGTCAACAGCCTTTACTATAAATACACCAATTTATTAGAATTTATTGACAACAATTTATTATTAAGCAACTTAATTAAAATACTTGTTCTTTTGGTTTGTAACTTGCAAACTAAAGGACTTAGCAATATCAGCAATAGTGAAGAAAACCAAGTGGGCATAATAACATTGTTATCCTGAGTGTTTAGTTAGTTTGTGTTTATCTTTTGAAATAAACATCATATTTATTCATATTCATGACAACTCTGCTTTACCTCACACAGCAACTCTTTCTCATCTACTAGACAATTAGCAAATCTTAGTATGCTAAAACTACAGTAAAACCAAGCCCCAGATCCATAAGCTGCAGCTGCAACCTAATGAATGGTCATTCAATCAGAGTTTATTTTTAGTACCTACTTTATCCTGGTCACACTTCCACAACTGTCTATATACATTATATATACACACCTTCATTCATTCATTCATGCTTTGTCCTGGGCAGGTGAATCTGGAGCTTCTCCCAGCAACACTAGGGATGATGCAGGAATACACCCTGGATGATACAGCAGTCTAATGCAGGACAAAATGCACAGACACATTCACACACTCATTCAGACTTAGGGGAAATTTAGTGTCAGCAGTCCACCTTAAGTTGGAACGTTTACATCACAGTACAAATAAGAAAACAGAGGACAAGCTCAAAAGGCAAGAGTCATCATCCCTCCATCAAATAATTATGTTTAAGATTATAGACATTACCCTTATGTGCAATCAAACCTTGTCACTAATTTTTTATTATTTTTTTTTTTTTATCTGTATGATCAAACTCACATCTGTTCAAATGAACATGCAGAATAAACATTTAATAAATGAATGTAGATGTAGATTTTTTTATTTATAGTTGTGTTAATCCCTCATTTTCTTTTCAGGCTATTAGCTCCAGCTGCAAATGTTTACACAAATGTTGTTTGTATCTGTGGTTAACTGATAAGTTGGTAAAGTGAGTCTCTTTCGTCTTCTGTGGTTTTAGAAACTTAATATACCATGTTGATGTTTTTGTAAAGCCTTTCAGTGACTCTGTATCACTGTGCTGCTACTCTTAGAGCACAATGATAGAGTGCAGAATCTGAGAGCTTTAGACCTCTGATAGTAAGTTCAGTAGAGTCTCTGCTTGTTTTCGACTCTAGTCGATGATCATCAGGAGTGCTCCCAGTACCTGCATTTGACCTTGCGCCTTTATACAGTAAATATTGTGGTGCGCTGTTAGGATATTGTTTGTACCAGTAAAGATAAATGTATTCACTGCTTGCCTCATATGAACATTTCAGAGTAACAGTCTCTGCTTCTTTCCTGACAATGTTTGCATCTGTTGGCTCAATTTTATCTGCAAAGCTACCTGGTGTGACAAAAATATAAAGAAACATGTCAGTGAAGTATTTTTTGTAATTCCAATATTGACTTAAGGAATCAAGAAATTACTAGATTAATACAAACATGCTTATTAATTAATGCAATTATTTAACTGATTAAATATCATTGTAATAATTAATAACTGATTGAAAATGACCTGTAACTAGAGTGAGAATCAGTGGTATGTATCTCACTATGTACAGTAAGTTGTATAGTTGATCCATTTCTGAACACAGCTCTGTGAGGATTCTGTATAAAAGTGCTGTATGTGCTGAACTTTACACGTCTCTAGAAGGACACACCCAGGAAGTGATGCAGTTGTAGTGTAGAGTCATTAATATGGCTGTGTTGTATTTTAAGATTCATCATCTATACCATACTATAAGCCTTTATCTGTTTGTGTGTTTTTTTTTAATTATTTGTACATTTATAAATAATTATGATAATTTCCTATGACAAAAATCATAGGAAACTGGATCCAATCTCTCATAAGTAAATTTGCTGTGTCTGTTCCCAAAAGGTAATTAAATTCAGTTCACTTCATTTTCATTCATATCACTTTTAACAATAGACACTGTCTCAATGCAGCTTTACAGAAATACAGAAATTCAGAATAGAAATTACAAAGTTGAAAATTAACTTTACCCCTAATGAGCAACTCTGAGGCAACAGCGGCAAGAAAAAACTCTGTGAGACGATATGAGGAAGACTCAAATGTGAACCCATCCTCATCTGGGTGATACCAGAGAGTGTGATTATGAATAAATTACCTTCTAATTGTATATTATCAAACATTAAAAGCAGAAGAGGAGATGATCAGATCCACTTGTTTAGTTTTATCATCAACTTTAGCAGACAGACGTGGTGGCATAGGGTTTTACCTTTTACCCTCCTTTCTGAAAAGATCAATGATAACTTACCTAATGAAAGCCACAGACACATGAATATAACAGTGAACATGATGAATGGTGTTAGTAAAATGACAATATTCTGAGGTCTTTCTGTACTCTATTATATTAATATTTCAGAGGTTCATGTCTCCACAAAGTGTGACATTCTCCATACCGCTCCCTGTATTCCAGAGATAGGCTCCAGGCTGGAGCTTTAATTTTCAGAGGTAATTACAGGGGGATTTGAATCTCCTTGGACCTCTGGAGAAACAAGCTTCCAAGCGAGAACCAAGCCAGCAGTGCAAGTTTCCATTAGTTTTATCCCAACCACTCTATTCCATGTAAAACCAGGGCTCGTCCGGGATTTGAACCCGGGACCTCTCGCACCCTAAGCGAGAATCATACCCCTAGACCAACGAGCCAGGTCATCCCTGGTACCTTGATGTGCGCCAATGAAGGTTCACTGTACTCTGTAACTGTATGACCTTCTTGCTCATATGGACTGGGGTCCGAGTAAAAGGAACTTGGTTACACAAAGTCAAGTTAACAATAAAGCGAGGCTCCTGTGGGATTCAAACCTTTTTGGAATCCAGACGCTAAGTGTGAACCAAGTAAGCAGCTCTTGCCATTGGGCCAAATTATGTCATTTACAGGGTTGTTACTGTAGTCTTAGATTTCGGTTCTTGGTGAACAGGAATGAAACCCAATGTGGTCTTTAGCTGTTGTAGCTCATCTACCTCAAGAATTGATTATGGAGCACTATTTCAGTAGAGCTTATTTATTTCCTGATTGTGTGATGGAAACTGTGTTTTTATTTTCCACAGTTCTTATTCTTAGTTATACATACTTTCAGGTATCCTGTAATTCTCAAAAATATATTAAAGATCCTGCAAAGACACACATGATGAACACATTAAATAGCATGCTCAGTAAAATAAACAAACAAACAAACATAAAATAAAAATAAATCAGATCAGCTGCTTGTCAAAAGAGTTGTACAATATGCACATTTTTATTCCTAGAACAGAATCAAATTCCAGCATGTGATCTGTACACTGTCATTAAGTAAATAAACCATCAAACCTGCCACTATTGTTTATGAGAACTGCACTTAATACTGCAGAGTGAGTGAACATGTGGCTTCTTCAAACACACACCTAACTTTTCTATCTGTATTTGGATTCACTTAGAATGTTTTGTGTATTCAATTCAAATAAAGTATTCATATATGGTTATATACATACATTTCTATTGGATCAATAATCAGAATGCTGATGTTATGCATAGCTTCCAGTCTTTTCTTCTTATTGTGATTCTTTAACACTTTCATGTTTGAGGTCTCTGTAGGTTTTTGGACAGTGAAGTTGACTTTCCTGTCACTGTGGGCTGCAAGGCGCAGTAGTACAGTGCAGAGTCTGATACTGAAGCAGGCGAGATCTCCAAATCCACACGCTTCAGACTCTTATGAACTTTAGCAGACAAATGAGGATGAGGAGTATCACCTGTCTGATTCCCTCCCGATTCCGTCAACAGAACGAGGAATTCTGGTGCTGCATTGGAATATTGTCCATACCACTGTAGATTGTTCATAGAAACAGTGTATTTATAATCACAGGAGAGTGTAACTGCTTGCTCCTCTTTACCATAGACAGCAGAAGATGTTGGAGTAATGCTGTCCTGTGTGCTCTCACCTGAAGAGGACATTTATTTCAGAATATTATCATTTTATATTATACAGTATACATACAGTACATGCTTACAATCTAAAACACTCACACATGGAAACATTTCTTTACTAGTTATAAAACATTTAAACATGATATATGGGGATAAATAAAATATAAGCTTACCTATGAACATGGTAAAAAACAGAAACACAGAAAACCTGTGTTTGAGAGCATGTGCACAAATACATAAGCATCTTGTATTAAGCTCAAGATTCTGCAGTAATTCAAGTGTTTCAGTCGGACTGCACTCCACACACCATGTATCTGTGCTGAAGCTTTGTTCAGGTTTAATGTTCATGGCTACTTTAACACTCCACATGGTTCTGTTGTGTCCAGGTCCAATCAGGTTCAGTTCTAGAGTATTTTCATGTCATGTACTGCCATCTGCAGGAGCTGAATTTAAATAGACATATACATTATTTACATCAAGAACCATCAATATATTTTAAAACAAAAGTATTGCTCACCACTCTGGGAATAGTTCACAGTTTCAATTCACAGATTCATTTTGGAATCATTACAGCATTTCAGCGTATCAGAACACAAGAATAACCCGTCTTTTTCTTTTTTATCTGTATTTCTGACATTAACCTAGACCAAAAACAAGTCCTCAGATTCAGCATCCTTAAAGAGACAAATTTGCTGGTGTGCTTGTGATTATTGTCCTTTAATATGACCCAGTTTCAGCACAACATAAGCTCATGGACAGACTTACATTTGTCTCAACAATATTCTAATATAAAGTGGAGATCATCAATGTCCAAATGATTAAAAGATTTCTAGAGCCTGTGGCTGCAAAACAACCGAATCCCTCACCCCTCCACCAACATGACACTTGGTATGAGGTGTTTGTTGTGATAAACTCTGTTTGACCTTCACCAAACATGAAACTATGAATAATGATTAACCATCAGTCCAAAAAAATATTGTTCCCGAATTTGTTAAGATGCTGCCATGTTTTTTTGGAGGAGGAAAGGGCTTCTTCCTCTCACCTCCTCCATGAAAGCCATATGTGGAGGCAGGACTGAGGTGGAGCACAGGTTTGTGAATGGAAGGTGGTGCAGGGAAGAGTAAGTACTGTTTCCACAGGTCAGGGTCGTAACACTTAAGACCTGGGAAATGCAACTGTGAATGGATTTTTGCTGATCCATTTAAAATTTGGCAGACATTGTACATCCATTTAACTGAAAATACAAATGTTAATACACAATTTCCATTTTCATTTCATTTTCACACAATCTTGATGAATTTCATTATGATCAATAAAAGGAAAGCAAATTTGGACTAACACTTTCCTTATTCATCCATTTTAACTTCTTGTAACTATACAATGGAATTATGGTCTGGAGTGCTCACATTTTGTTCTGGATCTTAGTTCACATTTGGTAAAGTAACATACATTTATACACACAGGTATAATAAACACATGAAAGAATAAATAAATGTATGAATGGAAAAAAATTACAGGATATATAATTATAGGATATTGTTTGTACCAATAAAGCAGAATGTTATCTCTGCTTCACTTATATGAACATTTCAGAGTAACAGTGTACTGAATAAACAAAAAGTAACCATTTGCCTTTATCATGAATTAAAGTTTAAACCTAATGTCATGTATTGGAGTTGTGTTGAAAATCAACATTTTATATATATACACATATCCTGATGTATAGAAATGATCTGACCGAGGCTGTAATAGATGCAAATGAAATACTTTATTAGAGTTAGGATAGGAGGATGATGAGAGGAGGGTTAATATTGGTTGAAATGATATTAGATGAAAGACAAACACAGATAATTCATTAACACTAAACCTGGAAATGTAACGAGAAAGCAATTATTTCTAGTGAGAATGATAAAATGCTACACAGGCTACAACTGACTGTGCAATTCTGGTCCTAAAGTCCTGGGATCGTTGTGCAGACCTGTCAAGGGGAAAAAGAAGAGAGATATTTTAAAAATGTGACAATTGAAATGTTACAAAATCAATTTATACTCATCTGTGGAGCGCTTGAGCAATGTAGGGACAAAATATGAACTGTAACAAAGTATGGAATGGGAACTTGTGCAATAAATTGTGTGTTTGTGTGTGTGTGTTGTGTTGGTGGGTACTGGGAAGGTGTAGAAGTAAGGGAAGGACATTGCCAAGAGCCTCTCCAAAGTCTTCACCATCTTCTTCTCGACATGCTGCCCGAGGAGATGCCTAACCGTGCTGGCTAAAGCTGGCGGGTCGGTGTAGAGCTCCAGGGGCTGAGAGAACAGTACCACAAAAAGGCCTGTAAGCTGATCCTATCAACAAATTACACAAACACAAATCCAGTGTAATGTCACTGTCTTAGAGATACAATGTTGACCATTTGTGTAACGTGGCATCAGAAGATATTTGAACACTTACAATAAGCACTGTGAAGTAGATCTTTGCTCCAGGCTCCCAAACGTCTACATCCCACTTGATGAGCGCAAGCAGGCACTCCGAGAGTCCTCCCTGAAGCTTTAGGAAAGGGAGACGACAAGCTCCGTTAATGTCAGGGTTTAAAATATGGGAAAACAAAATGAAATAAAATAGATCCTGTTCTCAAACTACATTCAAGCATCGCTTTTAAATCTCCCGATAAGACGCTTACTGGCTGAGGCGTTAAGCCCTCGGTGAAGTATGCGCAGAGAAGCAGCTCGTAAAACACGTCCACAAGGTTGTAGTGGTAGGCCTGCAGAGAGCAGAAAAGTTACAAAAAGAAATTAACTTTACATAATGGAGTCCTAATGGAGTTCTCTATTATCAAAGTCTTTCAGATTTAAACAGCTGTCATGTTACACAGGCATTCAAAAGCTTACACAGGACCCGGAGAGCTCTGCTTTGATGGAGTCCCGATGAGAAGGAGTCCTCAGGAACCGAATCGGAGCCACGGAGGCCAGCTGTACGCCAACTGCATCCTGTTAAAACGTAAAAAACAAACAAATCTCTGTAATTCACTTATGGTGTTCTAGATGGCTACTTAATTTACACCTTAACACGAAGCAGGATGTAAGCCTAAACATGTCCTGTTCTCCAAAAAAGATGAGTGTACTGTACATTTCCTCCCGCCGCCCCATCATAAGTGCTTCTTCTCATCGCAGTTTCATAATAACACATCTAACATTCTGTCACGTTCCTTACAGTAAAAACAGCTTGAGTAAAATAAAGGAAAGGTTTGTTTACCGGTTAAAAGGTTTGCATTACTCATTACGATATTTATCTTAATGATGCTACCAAGTTAATTATCCAGGCTTGCTAACAGTGTAGATAAACCAGTGTTTTTTTCACCCACACCCAGAAATAGAGGATTCTGATTTTTTTTTTTTTAAAAAAAAGGGGAGAAGTAAAAAAACAAAAATTTCCGTTTTAACGCCAAAACGTTAATAAACCTGTGACTTTGTAAACTAGTTAAGCTGAGAATAAACAGACAAATATTAGCATTAGTTAGCATTAGCTTGTGTAAATTCACCGTACATGGTGACTGATTAAAGTCTCAAAAACCTCCTGTCCCAGTCCATCATCCGAAATCTATCTAAATATTATACGGAATAATTATTAAAACCTTCACCCGAGTTCAGCAAGCTTTACACTCTATATGATATTGTGTAAATGAAATGATTAGCGAGGTTCGCTAGCTAGATAACATACATCTGTAACCAAGTCCTTTGGGGCGCTAACTGGATAATCACTAGTCTAATCATGATTTAGTGTGAAACCAGTACTCAGGGTTGGGAAAAGTGATCTGTTTGATGGGGTAAATATTATAATGTGGAAATAAATTCTCGTTAGCCGAGCTCATCAGCTTGGTTCAGGAGTTTAGCATTAGCACCAGTAGGCAAGTTTCCTAGCAGGCTAACTAAATATTATATTTACATCAACTGAACCAAACAACTGTGTAATAATTACAACAAACAGACAAGCTCTCTCAGTAGATAACATTAATCTATAATTTATTATTTACACTAGCTAGCAAGCTGCCCAATCACAAGACTTAGCATGTTTAAGTTTTAAACAGTAGCCAGGGTTCTTAAAGGTGTCCTATTACTGGGGTAAATATTACATTGTATTGTATATTATGTTATATTATATTGTATATTTATTGTTTATTGTATATTTATTGTAAAATCAGTGTGACATTAAAGGATAAAGATCGTCCTACCGTGAGGGGCTGAGTGTTGTCAGAAGGAGCTCTATCTCCCCGCAGGACGCGGTAACCATAGTAACCAGTGATTTCCAAGTGCAAAGGGCACTATTTAGACACACACACACACACACACACACACACACACTGACAGACCCGCAGCACAGGCGATCTCACCCAGTGTCCAGCTCTTCAAGTCCTGCAGAAATCCGCGGAAGTTTAGATAATTTTATGATCATTCCTAAATATTATACAACATTACATTAGTAATATTGACTGTCAGATACTGAGTCAGGAAGTGATTATGCCCAAGGCATAAGCGAACTAAGCGGCTGCTTAGGGCCCCGTAGCCACCAGGGGGCCCCCAAGAGTACATGAAATGACCGTCTTTTTTCTGATATCTGTCAATGCACAATGGTTATTATACAAAATGCAGGTTGTTTCCTCTAGTATAGCTTGATTTGTATTTGCAGGACAGAGTAACATCATCACCTTCATCTACAGCTTTATGAGGGAAATCTGGCTCTATTGAATCTGCCATGGAGTCACCTGTTATAGAGAAGAGAACATAATGTTTTTAAACTTTAAATAATCAACAGGAAATACTTAAGTCAGACCCACACTCTGCATTTTCACACTGCATCACCACACAGACTAATATTTAATATAATATAGTTAATATTTCTGCAATAACAAAAAGTCAATGTTAACTCACCTAGTGAAAGGCACAGATACATGAATATAACAGTGAACATGATGACTGGTCTTAGCTCAGTGAAAATAGTGGAGATCTTTCTGTAATCTAATATGTTAACACCATAAAGCTTCAAAATTGCTCCACCCCACAGCATCACATGACAGTGTCACCAATGTTGTTGTCAGATTGTTGATTCTTACTGAAACATCCTGGCTTTACATTCAGCCTCATATGGGGAACCTGTCCAGAGGACATTTAAGTAAACACATACTGAAAGCAGGAGTTCAGGTTACTGTCAGTTTGTGTGCAGTTTTACATCACCTCCAAAAACATGACAGTAGGACATTTTTCTAGGAGAAATAATGCTTTTGTGTGAATGAGTGTGTGAAAGGGTAAGTATATGGTTTGTATATGGAGCTCTCCAAAGGGTGTTTTCCTACCTCATGTGAACAAAGTTCATACCATATCAACCATGACCCTGACAGAATCCCCCAAAAGGACATGTAACTTTCTCTAAAGCATTGGGAGAACTTCTTTCAGTATAACAAAACTGTGTTAAGGTTTTTGTACAGTGCAGCTGGATTTCCTGTCACTGTGGGCTGCAGAGCACAGTAGTATAGTGCAGAGTCTGATACAGCAGCAGAGGAGATGATCAGATCCACTTTCTTATTCGTTTTATCTTGCTCTTTTTTAAGTTGTATGGACAATCGTGGATGAGGTGATTGAGCCTTTGTGACATATTCACTGCTTTCATCAATCAGCAGCAGAAACTCGGGTCTTGATCCAGGTTTTTGTCGATACCAGTGGAGTCTGTTAACTGATCCAGTATATGTGCAGGACAGTGAGATGTTGCTGCCTTCCATTGAAAATACATTGGTTTGATCTGGTTTAATGTTATTGTCAGCAGCCTCTGCTATAAAAACATTACAACAATATTGTGATATTTTAATCATAAATCACACATTTCACATGGAAAATTGTGTCTTCTTATTTAGAAAAAATAATATTTTGTGTGCAGTGTATATAACTTACCCACATCAGCAAGTGTGAAAAACACCACGAAGAGGAACAACATTGTTTTCCTGAGTGTTTAGTTCAAACCTCTAGCTTTAGAAATGAATGTCAGTGTTACTATTTGATGTACATCTCCACCTCTAGCTCCACCTACTTGTATTTATGCATATTCATGATAACTGTTCTATACTGTATACTGTTCATATAAATCTGTACAAATATTTTTGTATTAAGGTCCTAAGCCATGGATTCACGCATACCATTTACTCAATTTTCCTGTGATATTTTGACATTGTTAGTTACATCACTTGTTTTTGGATCTCTCTCTCTCTCTCATTAATAAAATGAGATGGACATTCAGTAAAGTCCTTTCTTTAGTAGTTGGTGTTTGTGACTGCAGTGTGACACTGGTTTTGTTGGTGTGTAAACTAAACTCATCACTGGGTCACACGGTTATCACAGTGTCTTTGGCATAGTGTTACTTTCCATTTGTAATTTTACAGATTGTTCTATTGCCTCATTGTTCTGTGAAATTCTATCTAAGACTAAATTAAAGATTAAATCTACTTAGCAGTGGTATTTATTGGTTTTGTGTGTAGAAATTTGTTTTATTTATTTACCTTCCTCTGTGTGTCATTTGTACAGCAGAAGGTGGCTTATTGTTAGAACCATTAAAAGAATAAGGTTTATTTGAGAATACAGAAGAAATATTCATACAAAAGTATGTCTTCATAACCCCCATATATTTCTCTTTAAATACTGCTGAATTTTTCATTTTCATGTTTGAAAGCAGCTATAAAACTCAACTCCACTGAATTGGCCATTAAGAATGTCCTGTCCTACATCTTGTCCTAACAGGGAAGTAAAGACACAAAATTACCTTAAATTTACTTAAATACTTGATTATTAATCACAAGATAATATTTGAAACCAAAATACATTTGTTTGTTGTGATAAACCTGTTATACTGTATTTCACTGAGGTAATGAACAAACCAGCCTCTTTTCTTTCTTTGTCTATTTTATGTTGTCATTTGACTCTGATCTGACTTTGATTTTAATGTAATTGATATAGACATCTGCTTAATAAAGCCACTGTGAAAAAATTTGTTTAGCTGATGGATCCAAGCACAGCAGCTGCACTTTGCAGTTCACAGAACAGTATTGATTCACCCCTAATTATTAACAGTAGTACAGATTTATTATCAAATATAATTAGGATCATCTGTGACTTGGGGCCTGAAACAAAAATCTGACTGAGTTTCCTAAACAGACAGGTTTTTCTTTTACAGGTTCCACAGATGCAGGGTCTCAGAGGGTAACAGACATATTCCCAAAACCCACAGCAATTAAGTGCTGAAGTATTTCAATCAATGTCAAAAACACACTGGGAAATCAAACTAGTGGACATTCTTATTATTCAAGACTCAAGACCAAAGTAAACCTGCACAGAAACATATGTTGAACACATCAGATCTCAAGCACAATAAACAAAGAAATAACTGTTCATCAAAGAATTCATATTTTAGAATTAATATTAATAAAGCTGCCACCACTGACTATGAGAACTGCCCTTAGTGCTGTGGAGACTGAGTGAACATGTGGCAGCACAGTGAGAGTCTGGAGTGGAGCAACCATTTCCATTTCAACCACAACTTGTGATTTCAAGTGCTATTTTATAATCTGCCAAATAATGAAGAGTGAAGTCTTCAGTTCACTAGTGTTACATTAAAAATCAGCACCTTAAAATACTTAAATACATATTGTTAGTAAACCTTGTGTTATATTTTATTACATCAGGAGAATAACAAAATAACACCATGAGCATTAGCAAAAATATTTTTTTTTATTAAAGATTAACATTTATTTTTAAAGGATTTCTTCTCTGGTTATTCAACCAATAAGCATTAGCAACATATCCAAGACGATCATTGTTGATATTCAAGCAAATGAACGTCAAAGTCTGAGAATTAAGAAAGAAAAGTGTATTTGAATGAAACAGGTAAACATCTCCCCCTGCTGAGAAAAACATGCAGCTTGACTTTTTGTACAGTCTGTTTGAGTTTTGTGTCACTGTGGGCTCCATGGTGCAGTAGTACAGTGCAGAGTCTGATACTGCAGCAGGAAAGATCTCCAGATCTACTTTCTTCTCATTTTTACGAACTTTGATGGATAGTCGTGGGTCATGTTCAGATTTAGTGACACTATCTGTGGATTTATGAATCTGCAGGAGATATTCTGGTTCTGATTGAGGTTTTTGTTGATACCAGTGGAGAGAGTTAGCTGAGTCATCATATGTGCAGGTCAGTGTGATGTTGCTGCCTTCACTTGAAGATATGATGGTTTGTTCTGGTGTAATGCTGCTGTCAACAGCACCTGCTGTAAAACATTACAACAACATAAACATTTCTACTTTCATTGTGTAAGTTAATTAATCATGTTTAGGTATCAGTTTAATTGTCTATCATTCACCTAAAGTTTGTGTATAATATAAATGACTTACCAATGTTTTTAACAACGATGAAAATAAAGAAGAGTAACATGACTGTTGTGTCTCTCTTGCAGTAGGTATAAATGGCAGGATCTCTGTGAAACTTTCTAAACTGTATCTTACCACATCTAGCTCCACCCACTTTTACTTACTCATAGTCATGTCAGTTCTGGTATCATATGTAATAAATCCATTGTTTAAGTTAATTGACTGAAACAAGCAATGAATGTTCATAATATATTTTATGTCATGTTTAAATCTGTTAAGGCTGATTTTTGCTAAATTTAATGATAATATTAAGCAGTTCATTAGAATAAGTCACCCTTTATTAATCTCATATTGTGTCTGTAGTTTAATAACTGCATTCAACCATATATTTAAATTAATTTAAGTTATTCTGTAGTGCTACATGCTACACAATGTAATTAATGCTATGAGCCTCCCCTTGATAAAGTACTCCCTAAATAAAATGTTTCACTATGCTGGAGTAAACAAATACTTGACTAAATGAGTCCCATTTGTCTCAGAAGGTATGAACACCATCTAAATTTGAAAAAGTCTTACAATATGTACAAATTCATCTAACAAATAACTGAAAAAAGTTTCTTTTCATCATTAATGCTATAGACTAGCACTGGTTCCAGTAGCCAGCATAAAAAATAGGCGTACACAAAGAGTCACAATGTACAAGGATTCATGATGTGTGTTAGTGTCCATGTGCTTGATTCTCAGTACTTTTTCCACTCCTGTGATATGGTGTGTTTCCTCCTTGTGCCTAGTGTGTCCATGATAGATTCTGGAGCCACCGTGACCCTGATCAGGATAAAGTCTTTACTGAAGAAATGCAGCATAACTAACCAGGTTTTAGACATCTTTAGGCAGACTGACTGCATTTACTACTAGATTTGTTAATATGGGTCTTTATCAAGCACAATCGTTTTCATAATGTTTGAGTGTTTTCCAGAGTTTATTCACAGTAATATCTGATGGATTTTCTCAGAAGCTACACATGTAGTACATATACTACACCATAACTCATGCATTGGTAAACTGCAGTTTTCTTTTATTCAACTTTCCTTTAATTTTATCCAAAGTAAGGTATTATTTACACAATTCCACAGCTGCCTGGCATACATCAGCATAAAAGTGAGTTTACATTCTTTACACTGAATAACAAAATTAAAATACAGAATATGTTTACAAGTACGTTATTTATTTAAAAAATATCAATGTCAAAAAAAAATCACAATCTCTCAGCTTTGACTGCTTTCCAGAATCAAATACATGGATGGAGACACAAAACTCTGGTATATAATCACCTGCAGTAGCAGTGAAATTGGAGGACAGAATGACATAATTATCTTCCAAGACATGCTCTTATGCTATAAGATGCTCAGTCATTTACATTGATGTGTCCCCTGTGGAAAAAAGAGAAAAGAAAAATGTACAAACTGAATGAAATATTAAAAAATGTAATTATTCTATTAAAACGAACATACCTAGTAGAAGTATTAACAGAATAAGATTAAAGAGCAGCATGATAGAGATGGTAATCTGCTGAAAGATAAAGCTGAAGGAGTTTACTGTCATAGTCTGTGGAGCTCCACACTTCCTGCAGCTGACACTGTTGATCAGAATATGTGTCACCAGGGGGCAGAGGGACACCAGGGTTTATTAACTGTAATTACTGCACCACACAACCAGTCTTAAGCATTTTCTAAACACAAAGAAAAATGGGGTGGGTTTTATCATTTATATATTTGACGGCCCCAAGTCCACTGAGTGTGACAAGGCAGTCACTGGTATTTTGAGTGGGGTGATAGCTTTACTCAACACAGCTGACCTGAAAGCAGTAGCAGGCTTTGTTCATTATTTTACCCTGAAAACACCTAATGTGACCGACAGGCTCACTCACCACTCCATCTGAGGTTTTATATGAAAAATAAATGATCAATACAGGACACTTGAAGCATATTTTTACAAATATTTTTATTTCACTTTAAACTCAAAATATCACTTTAAACCACTGTGTCCAAAGGATTACATGGTGGACAAGATAACTTTGTTCACTCAGGAGAAAAGAAGGACTGGAATTGATTATAGGTGTATGATATTAAATTATGGGTGTCCATATCATCATTTTCTATTCATTCTGTCGCACATAATGGAAAATAGTTTTTCTTGATGAATACAATTCAACATGTACTGAGCAATAACATAGTTTCACCTTTGAATGGATGCAGTTACCAGAGCAATACAGATATCCCACTACACCAGAGCCACAATGTATCAGTACAGAACACTGTCCTTTCAGCTGTTTCATAAAGTCACCCTTAACATCACACTATTGTCTGACTTCTGTTAAACCATAAGACTTTATTCATTGCTGGCTATAAGAGGTCAATTAGTGGTACTGTTTATTGGAAATTGACAAATGTACATAACTGTGTCAAGTATTTCCTCAAAAGTAAGTTATTTTATCTTAAACATATTAGATGTGTAGCTTAATTTCTATCAGTGTGTCTCTGACATTAATAAAACTACATAAACATATTATATAATCACATACAAACCCACTTTACCTTCTAAACATCATAAACAGGTGCTTAGTGTCCTGCAGCTGCAACATAACAAATACTGGCTGATAAGAATCTGTTCAGGAAATCCTGAATGTCACAGTTCTAGTGGGAACAGAATAGAGTTAACTCAAATGTCAGAGACATCCATAATCCCACAGTCATGTTTTAGTATATATACAGTAAAAGACACATTAAGCTTTATTAATCAAATGTACATGCAGTTAATGTGACAATGAACTTTCTACTGAACTTTCTACTCTCTATAGGAGTTTCTTTATTTATTCATTTCATTTGTACAACTGTATCTGTACAATGAATCTAATTGTTCTACAATCAAACTCACATCTGTTCTGAGGGGTTTGTAAAAGGTCATTGCTCTAGCTCACATCCAACAAAGTAACAGTGATCTGTACAAACATAAAACACACAAGACTGAAGGAATAAATGAATCTACCATTTTATTTATTTATTTATTTATTTGTTTGTTTGTTTGTTTGATGATTTCAAATGACTATTAATTACAGTGAATCATGGACAAAACTGGCAAGAAAAGATCAATAAACTTAATTTCATGTCATATGCACCCAAACATCCAAAACAATGGATCTGTGTCTATAAAATACTGTTTGTTCATAACAATGTAGATTTGTGACTTTAATGTGATGAATGTGCGGCTTATGTGGTTTTTAAACACATTTTATTTTTTATTTATTAGTTTGCTTGCTTACATTTTTATTTATTCAGTTATTCCACAGAATTACCACAAACATTGTTTGTGTCTGTGGTTATCTGATAACAGGTTGGTAAAGGAAGGATCTTTGATGTGGTTTTAGAATCTTCATTTATACTGGTTTATATGTTTTTGTAAAGCCTTTCAGTGACTCTGTATCACTGTGTTCCAACTCTTAGAGCACAATGATAGAGTGCAGAATCTGAGAGCTTTAGTCCTCTGATAGTAAGTTCAGTAGAGTCTCTGCTTGTTTGTGTCTCTAATCGAGTGTCAGTAGGAGTGCTTGCATAACTGTTTGACCTTGCGCCTTTATACAATAAAAACTGTGGTGCTCTGTTAGGATATTGTTTGTACCAGTAAAGCCGAATATATTCATTGCTTGACTCATATGAACATTTCAGAGTAACAGTCTCTGTTTCCTTCCTAATGATGGTATCTTCATTTGTTGGCCAAATTTTATCTGCAAAACTACCTGTTGTAAAGAACATTAAGAAAAAAAACTGTAAGGCATTTTAAAAACCAGATATTGACCTGAAAATTAGAAAATTACTATATACTCTAAAAACAAAAATATTACTTAATACAATTAATAAGTGATGAAATAAATGACCTGTAACTAGAGTGAGAATCAGTGGTATGTATCTCACTATGTACAGTAAGTTGTATAGTTGATCCATTTCTGAACACAGCTCTGTGAGGATTCTGTATAATAGTGCTGTATGTGCTGAACTTTACACGTCTCTAGAAGGCCACACCCAGGAAGTGATGCTGTAGTAGTGTAACTTTGTACAGATCATCAGTTCACACAGTTTCTGTGACAGAAAACTCATTAGAGTCATTAAAATGGCTGGTGTTGTATTTCAAGATTCATCATCTATACGATACTATTAGCCTTTACCTATTTGTTTGGTGTTTATATTATTTGTATATGTATAAATAATTATGATATTTTGCTGTGGAACTGCAAATGTCATGAATAGGCTCAATGACTCAAATATCCATAGTGATCATGATAGGAAACTGGATCCAGATTGAAACAAAATTTCTGTGTCTGTTCCCAAAAGGTAATTAAATTCACTTCAGTTCATTTCAGTTCACTTCATTTTTATTTGTACATAAATAAAAAAAAAAAAAAATTATTTGTACATAAAGCAGCTTTACAGAAATACAGAAATTCAGAATAGAAATAACAAAGGTGAAAATTAACTTTATCCCTAATGAGTAAGTCTGAGGCAACAGTGGCAAGAAAAAAGTCCATTAGATGATTTGAGGAAGACTCAAAAGGAAACCCATCCTTATCTGGGTGACACCAGAGAGTGTGATTAAAAACTTCTACCGGGGTATATATAGTCAAATATTAAAAATAAAATAAAATCAATTGCATATATCAGTTAATTGATGTGGATATGTAAGATACACAGAGAGAGTCCAACATCTAGGATCTAGCATTCTCTCACTGTGGCCTTAATATGGAACCAACCCAGCCACTGGATCAGCCATAAGAGATGAATTGTTGCAGCACGACAAATCTTTAGTAAGTACAGCGACAAAACACATTCAGTTTGTTGGCTCTGTCCAAGCTGCCCCCTGCTGATGGTCCTTCATACTGGAGACTGTGATCTGCTTCATGCCCATCCAGATGTACTTGATGTTGTTTTGATGAAGTTTACTCTCCTGCTTCTGCTGTCCATCATTTCTTTTTCAACGTCAAACTACTTTTCACGTAAATAAGAAATGACTGTATAGGCACAACATATAGCAAAAACTTGTCCTATTTTATGTTATTTTAGTTTATTTTTTATACAATTCATAGTAAAATGAGCAATGTGAAAAGCAATATAATTAATTAACTAACAAAATAACTAACCCAGTATCAGTGATGCACTGCCTAATTGGCTATTTCCAGAGGCAGGCAATAGGTGTGTGAGAGGACTAGTGTTAGACTAGTGTAACCTCCACTGGTTGTAATCATCAGAAGCTTTCCACTTTGCACCTTTATACAGTAAAAACTGTGGTGCGCTGTTAGGATATTGTTTGTACCAGTAAAGATAAATGTATTCACTGCTTGACTCATATGAACATTTCACAGTGTTCGTTTCTTTCCTGATAACGTTTGCATCTTCATCCGTCGGTCCAATTTTATCTGCAAAACTGCCTGGTGTGAAAAGTAACAGAAAAAATATATCAGTGTGTAGTATGTTTTATAAACCAAGTATTGATTTAAGAATCAATTATGGTCATATAATAATAAGAATAATTAGGTCAATAAAAACATGGAAATTAATTAATATAATTAAGTAAGTGATTACAAATCCATTGTAATTATTAATACAGTTGATTAACAAATGAAAAGTAATTACCTGTAGCTAGAGTGAGAATCAGTGGTATGTATCTCACTATGTACAGAAAGTTGTATTATTTCAAGTAGAAATTGAAATAGAAAAGCTATACTTATATTCAGGCTCAATAGGTAACAAGAGGTTTTGTGTTTTGTTAGCTGATATTTCTGAACTACTGTATAAGTACAGCATTTGAGTCTACATGCTACTGTTATAAACAGACATATGTTAGATTGCTGGCTAGCTATTCTCACAGTTATATTAGAGAACAAACACCTGAAATAACTTAATACATAAACTTTACTGGTACATATGAGATATTAAAAGGCAGTGGCAAGATGTGCCTTGAGGAATACAAGCTAGCTAAAAATAACCTGAAATCACCCATAAATTACCAGTGTTACGGTAACCAGACGGGATACAGTCTTTATTTCCAAACCCAAATGGGTATGTTTATTAATGTCCATAAAATGGGTGGAGAAGCGAAAGAAGTGGTAAGTACTATGTAGCATATGGAGAGGTGACTGGAGGGCAGACGGAGAGAATAGATAACAGGAAATACCTCGATTCGGAGAATGGAGGACCAGGCGAACGATAGTGGAGAAGGTAGGAGCTGGAACAAAAACCTGGAGCAAAGTGAGCATAAGGTAGCACAGCTAGTAGCGGAGAATCGTGGAGTTTTTGTATGAGACCAGACAGTGACTGAGTGGAAAGGGTGTACTTAAATAGAGGAGTGGAAGTGATTATGAAACTAGGTGCAGGTGTGCTAGATTAATATTCGGGTGATTGGGTGCGTTGGTTGGTGAGGGAGTCTGGTATACCCGTGACAACCAGCTGCATGCACAGCAGATTTTCATTTGATGATACCCCCAAAGGGCACAGATGTTTTTTGTAAACAGTCATGAAAGATCAGTGCCTCATCGTGCAACTTTAGAAGAAGAATTTCTTTGCTGGAAAGAAAAAGGTGACAGATGTACATTTGACACACCTCTATTAGAATCCAAAAATATTATAGCAGCATAACCAGTGGAGTCACAGCACTGAAAAGGTCAAGTAAGGAAATCTTCAATCTCAGAGAGCAAGATATGATTATTAAAAGAAAAAAAAAAAAAAATAGAAACAACAGAGAACAGTGATTATTATTAAAATTGAAACCTAATAACAGAAACAAAGCCTGAGAGACCGGAGGCTATATTCTCTTAGATAATTCAAGATGGGCATTTAATGTACAGTGGAGTAAATTATGAGCAAATTAGGAGGATTTTCTTTCAGGGGCAGAGTAATTTCACATAACACAATTAAACTATTCATACCATTTTTAACAAACATACATCTATAACAAACCTGCAAGATCGTGCAAAATATTATAAGAAGTAGATGAAAAATTACTTGCTAGTCTCACTAATTTGCTTCAGCATATAGAATTTGGTGCTAAAATCCTACTGGGGTATAGAAATCATGAGGTGACCAAAAGAGAGCAAAATAAAATAAATACATGGAAGTGTGCTCATCTTATGGCAGACTGTTGTAGATACATTTATTTTCTAAATATTGTAATTATTATTATTGTAACAATTACAATACAATACATAAACATAGCAACAAAAACATTAATTTGGGGTAAACAACATATTTTAAATAATAAGGTTGTTTTTAATTTCCCCTGTTGGAGTAAAAAAAGAAAACTATAACCGTCTAAATAATAGCAAGTAATTACTTAAATAAAAACTATTAAAATAATTAAACTATTAAAAAAATATTAAAATAAAAAACTAACAACTTTCAAATTCAATAAGCAATTATTTAATTTACAATTGATTTATTTATAAATTTGGAACTGCAAAAAGACTATCTATAGTGGAGAGATATAAGTTGTCTGTTGTGTGTGTCTGTTCCCCATAGAAATCCTGCATCTTCAGAACCTGTAAAAGAAAGCAAGTCTGTTTAGGAAACTTCTAAGTGAGATTGTTCCCTAAGTTAATGATCCATTCAGTATTTCTTTCTAGCTAGCTTGAATTCCTCAAGGTATATGTTGCAACTGTCATTTGTAACCTGTCACATGTAACAGTAAAAGTTATATATTAAGTTATTTCAGGAGTTGTTTGTTCTCTGATGTAACTGTAACAATAGCTAGCTAGCAAGCTAACATTAGCTATGGCTGTTTATAACAGTAGCTTGCAGAGTCAAATGCTGCACTCATACAGTAGTTCAGAATTATCAGCTAACAAAAACACAAAACCTCTTGTTACCTATACAGCCTGAATACAAGTATAGCTTTTCTATTTAAATAAAGTAAAATACATACTTGGAAATGTACTTATTCCTTTCATGAGTTGATTCTGTTGTGTGAGTTTTATTTCACTTAAAATTTGTGAGAGTCAAAAACTAGCAGAGTTCCTGATTTGAAGGAATGTAAATTATTGAGATTAAGCTCTTTCAAGGTTTTTTGTACAGTGCAGCTGGATTTCCTGTCACTGTGGGCTCCAGAGCACAGTAGTATAGAGCAGAGTCTGATACAGCAGCAGAGGAGATGTTCAGATCCACTTGTTTAGTTTTATCATAAATTTTAGCAGTTTTAACTCCACTTGGAGTGATGTAAAAAAGGAACTCAGGTTTAGATTTTGGATGTTGTTTGTACCATTGCAGGCTTTTTACTGAACCACTGAAGTCTTTGTAGCTGCAGGACAGAGTAACATCATCACCTTCATCTACAACTTTATGAGTGAAAAGTGGCTCTATTGGATCTGCCATGGAGTCACCTGTCATAGAGAAAATATGTACATAATAATTTTTATTTTTGAGGTAAATAACAATAACATTTTTTTCTTAACATCACACAGGGTAATTAATCACTAATTTAACACTTCCTTTCTTTCAGTGTTAACTTACCTAATGAAAGCCACAGACACATGAATATAACAGTGATCATGATGAATGGTGTTAGCAAAATGAAAATATTCTTTCTGTACTTTATTATATTAACATTTCAGAGGTTCATGAAGCTCCACCCCTCAGCATCATATGACAGTGTCACCAGTTTTACTGACAGATTCTTGACTTACTGCATCCTGACATTACATTCAGTCTCACATGTGGAACAAAACATTTATCATTCATCTAATAATTAAGGTTTTACGTATTATACCAGGGGTCTCTAACTCCATATTACAGTTAGTCCAATGTCGAGTGGGTTAGACAATCAATCAATCAGTTCATTTGTTTGTTTATTTCTGTGACCAATAACACAACACTTAAATGTGTTCATTTACTGCCTTTTATCTGAAAGCTTTATCTTCAATGTAAAAATTAATCCAATGGGTAAAAAATAAAAATCCACATCATAGGTACAAAATCTACAATGTTGAGTTTGTTGAACATTTCCTGATAGAGACATGGTTACAGAGTGACAGCAGCACATGTTTATTAGTGGCTGGGTTTATTGTTTTATTCTGCCTCCTTGTGGAACAACAGAAACTGGCGCTGTTTTCTGAATATTTTCCTTCAATTACTTTCAATAGATGATTTTAATGTAGAATAAAGTTAATTTCTAAATTTATTCAGTAGGACAGATTAGCCAGGATACCACTGGATAAATGGATAAAATTTATTACATTCTATCTATTTAAAATCAACTTCAAATTCTTTATAAAGTCCTTGTAAAAGTATGCATGTAACATGTACAGGTTTTTTTTGTTGTTGTTTATTTAGACATCACTCTGCTTCAGTAAAGAAATTACATTCAATTATTTTACAGTTGAGGTCATAAAGCACTAAAGTCCCCTAATGTGTTGTCTTTGTTGTGTATTAACATGGAACACAGGAGCCTGTGTTAGCTATACACAGAATTTTTTTCATTTTTTTCTCATTTCATTTTGTGTACTATATCACTGTGTGGATTCACCTTTACTTTCTCTTTTTTATGTGATTTTGTTTGGATTTTTTGGATGTTTTCCTTGCCTTTTGCTCTCTGGATCTTCATAAAGCTTCTTGAAGCTCCACCCTGCAGTATCACATGGCGGCTGATTGTTGATTCTTACATTTGAATCCAGGATTTACATTCAGCTTCAGTTAAGGGAGCTATATTTTATGCAAACACAAATATTAATCAGGAAATGTTAATAAAATGCAAGAATTGCAATAATTAAATCATTTAAATAATACTTATGCAATCACTAATAATAAATTTCAATAATTTTATTGAATCTTTCTTCATTCATTTCTTAATATAATGATACTTATGCAATCATCACTTATTTTTCATTTAATAACACGTATATTTATAATCAGTGGTGTCTGCATCTACATCTGGAACATTCGAATTAAATACAAACTAAGCAATCATACTGCTTAAAACTGACATAGTCCTGTTTGTATGTGTTTTTCAGATTCCATCAAACTAAATGAATGTCCAGAACAGAGCATTTACTGGGTTTCTGATCTACAGCGTCTACTGGGTTCATGTAATAATAACCAGCCACAAATTAGCTGTATGAGGAATTGTTATTGAAGTTTTGGTCTTTATTCTACAAAGTTTTGGGCTTTATTCTACAAAGAACATTACCAACATTAAGTAACCTCTAATATTGGGCCTATTAAATTACACTGTTACTACATTTGATGGTTAAATGATGGTTAATGTGAAAGGATGATGATGAAGTGAATGTAAAAGTGTAAATATCTCCATCCTGTGAGAAAAGCATGACTCTTAAGTTGGTAAAAGGAAAGGAAGAGTAAAGCTCAGTGTAATCACTGCTTGACTCGTATGAATATTTTAGAATAACAGAGTCTGTTTCTTTCCTGACAATGTTGGCATCTTCATCGGTCAGCCCAATTTAATCTGCTAAACTGCCCATTATAAAGAAGAATATAAATAAAAGAAATAAATCTGTCAAGTATTTTTGTGAACAAACTACAGACTATGTTCACTCTTTGGACCCTTTGGTAATGTTCGTTTCTTACCATAACAGTAAATGTTTTTAGTTTTATATTAATATATTGCTTCTAGTAGGCTAGATAAAAATAGAAATACTGATGAAATACTAAACTATTAATTAATAAATACTAAAATTTATTTAAATTAATTAAATTAAAATCCAAATCTACAAAGCACAGAGTGTCTGTTTTCATATGAGCCATTAACCATGACTGTGGAGTTTAACCTGACAGTGAAATTAAATACTGAACATGGACACAACAAAACAGGTGGAAATTCCATTTCATGCTGGTGATTATTGTTTATTGACCAGTTGATTAACTAACAAAGATTAGCAGTCCAATTTCTCCTAACATCTAATATCTCAATGTTATCTAGAATGACTACAACACTTGATTTATCAGTATTAACAAATAAAACAGTTGAGTATTGGAATAGTGTAGTTTAGTTTCTGTGGTTCTACAAAACCTATACAGAATCCTGCACTTCAACAGAGGACCTGTCAATCTGATTAGATATTGTTTAATTAATATTAGTTCAGTTCCTTTAGTTGATAATTTGTTCTCTTTCAGTGTGTCAGGATGGTTGAGCTGTCTAAGGCACTGTGTTTTGGTTGCAGTCTCCTCTGGAGCTGTGGGAATCCCATTTCTGACACTGGTTTCTTTCCTTTGTGTTGTGATCCTGTACAGAAGTCTGTTGTTGCATGTTGAAAGGAATCCTTCGGATGTGGTGGTTCAAGTAGTTAAGGGTTGCTGGTTTGTTGAATGACAGAATGGTGTTCAAGCCACATGGTCAGTCCCTGAGCAGGGCTTTTAAACAAGCTACACCAGAGATTTTTATTGATGCAGCTCGGACTTCAGTTACCTCATGCCGTGAACACAGACAGTTTTCCTAAGGAAATACTCTGTAGGGACTTCTCCGACCAACACAACTCCACTGGCAACAAACATAAGGTAACCATAAGGGGAAAGAAGAAGGGTGGTGTCAGAGCCAGACTGAAACGGGAAACAAGTAAACAACGGGCGCTCCCGTCCATCATCATGACTAATGTTCGCTCTCTCCGAGCTGCAAGCCTGCGTTAACCACATGCATGAATACAGAACTGCCTCTGTTCTTGCTTTTACAGAAACGTGGTTAAATAAGAACGATGATGATAGTATGCTCCACATTGATGGCTTTAACCCTCCACTATGTCTTGACCGGAACAGTGAACTTACCGGGAAACAACATGGCGGCAGTGTGTGTCTGTATGTAAACAAAAGTTGGTGCTCCACCATCATAGTGAGAGAGAAACTGTGCACTACAGACATTGAGCTTCTGGCTGTTTCACTACACCCTTTTTTACCTCTCCAGAGAATTTCTACAACTCTTTCTCATTCTGGTTTTCATCCATCCAAGAGCCAACGCTACCACAGACACTGAACACATCACCAACACTCTGAATAAGATTGAACAGTTATCACCAGACTCTCCTAAGTTCATCCTAGGGGACTGTAACCACTGCTCTCCTGACAAGTCCTTAAAAGGTTTTCAGCAGTATGTTACATGCACTACATGCCAGGGGAAGATACTGGATAAATGCTATGGCTCAATTCCAGACACATATAGAGCTCTCCCCCTCCCCCCTCTTGGCTCTGCTGACCACCACACCATTCTGCTTGCTCCTGCTTATATTCCAGTCATCAAGAGGGCTAAGAAGGTAGTAAAGACCATCAAACAGTGGTCAAAGGATAGTATCCACACTCTACAAGGACACTTTGAATCCACAGACGATTTTGAATGAAGTTAAGGTTATTTTTGGTAAGAACATATAGTGAGGAAATAATACCAGAATAGAGGACATTGATATTTACTTGTTGTCAGTAAGCTGTATGGAAGTTTCATGTGTGATAAAGAGACATGCCTCATGCATAATTTACATATGCAAAGTTCAGATCATGGACTATAGTTTACTACAATAATGCTGAAATGTCAACGCAAAATGTGAGTACCCAAATGTTGGTACACAATATAATAAAATAAATATTTTTGTGGCCTGTCAGGTCACTTGCTGTAACACTTAAAATTATTATAGGGTTTTTTACAAAAAAGAAAAAGGGACGTTCTAGAGTAAGTGCTATTGCAGAGGATGAGGGTGGAAGCTGAACTGATTAATTAAGAATTAGACATTCAATTTTAAGGTTATTGAATTCATGTAAGATGAAATCATGTATTTGTATTATATAAGGACAATAAACAGCATGAATCTTACCAGAAAGAATTCAATAATAAATTTACTTTTTTAATACAATTTTTATTTATTGATTGTTCAAACAATAATCATTGCCAACATAGGTAAGAAGATGAATGTTGATATTTGCAGTCAAATAAATATCAAAGTCTAGGAGTTGTGTCAAAGTGTAAGTTGTATTTGAATGAAACAGGTAAACAGCTCAGTCTGTTTGAGTTTTGTGTCACTGTGGGCTCCATGGTGCAGTAGTACATGATGCAGTAGTACATGATGCAGTAGTACATGATGCAGTAGTACATGATGCAGTAGTACATGATGCAGTAGTACATGATGCAGTAGTACATGATGCAGTAGTACATGATGCAGTAGTACATGGTGCAGTAGTACATGATGCAGTAGTACATGATGCAGTAGTACATGATGCAGTAGTTTATGGTGCAGTAGTACATGGTGCAGTAGTACATGGTGCAGTAGTACATGGTGCAGTAGTACATGATGCAGCAGAGCACGATCTTCGCTGCAGCACGACGCTGCAGCCCATACTGCAGCAACACGACGCTGCGCAGCCACACGATCTGCAGCTACCACGACGGTAGCACACGACGCAGCAGAAATCCATGGCGCGCCACACGGCTGCAGCACACGGCTGCCAGCAGCACACGGCTGAAGCAGCCACGACGACTGCCAGCAGCACGACGACAGCAGCATTTCTGCTGTTAACACGATCTCGCTGGCTACGCACGACGCAGCAGCGTCACACGCAGCTGCACACGCGCCGTTGCAGCCAACACGACGCAAAGATTACCACGGCAGCAGCAGCACGACGCTTGAGCGCCACGGCTAGCACCGGCGCGTTACGCTACCACGGCGCCAGCAGCAACAATGACGCTCAGCTTCACGATCAAAGGCGCAAGCAGCTGGCGGTTAAGCAGCAACACGACGCAGCAGCACGACGCAGCTGTACCACGCAGCAGCAACACGACGCAGCGCAAATGACGCAGCAGCACACTTATGCAGCTAGCTCACGACGCAGCAACACGGCGCAGCAGCGCACACGATTACCAGCAGCTACCACGACGCAGCCAACACGACGCATATTACCACGACGCAGCCACCACATGACGGCAGCACACGATCACCAGCAGCTACTTCGCCAGCACACGACAGCTAACACGCTCAGAGTCACACGCGTTATTAAAGCCACGACGGCTGTTATTACCAGCTAGCACACGATTTGACGCAGCAGCCACACTACGGCTGTTAACACGATTTGCTGAGCATCACGACCTGCTACGCAGCAGCCACACGCAGCTACAGCATCACCGACTAAGCAGCACACGACGCGCTTGCGCTGCGTTACACGACTGTTAAGAAAGCACACGGCTGTTACGAGCACACGCGCAAGCCAAGTCACGACCTGCTGATTACGCAGCAGCACATCGCGGCGCACACGTTGCTGGGTTAGCCACGACGCGCAGCAGCACATTCGGCGCCAGCAGCGCAATGACGCGCTGTTACCACGGCGTTGAGCACACGGCTTCAGCACGGGCTGACGCAGCACACGACGCAGCAGCACACGACGCTGCTTTATTAAATACACCCGCGCAGCACTCATGCAGCACACGGCTTTGTTATGCCAACACTTTGCTACCACGGTTACCACGATGCCAGCAGCACACGGCTGAGCAGCACACGGCGCAGCAGCCGTTGTTACACGGCGCCGTTGTTATCACGAGCTGCTGTTAACACGCAGCAGCATCGCGTTATTAGCAGCACACGGCGCCAGTTGTTAAACACGATACGCGTTATGCCAACACGATACCAGTTAGAGCACACGATCAAAGCAGCCAACACGACGCGCCATTTACCACGGCTGAAGCACACGACGCTTGTACCACGGCTAGCCAGCTACACGGCGGCTGAGCAGCTATGGCTGTTGCGCCACACGAACCAGCAGCTATATTACCGACACACGGCTGCGCGCAGCACACGGCGCAGTTGTTAAAGCACGACGGCTAAGCACACACTGGCAGCAGCTACACGGCAGCAGCACGATCACAGGTTATTACCACGACGGCAGCACATTTGGCAAGAGCAGCACACGGCTGCTGTTGTCACGACTTTGGCGCACACGGCAGCAGCCAGCAATACGGCGCGTTGAGCCACACGACGACGGCTGTTGTTATCACGGCTGCGCGCAGCATCACGCGCGCTGCAGCACGACACGGCGCAGCAGCACCATGACGCAGCACGTCACGATTGCAGCAGCAACACGACGCAAGCAGCAATACGACGAAGCGCGCTACCACGGCAATGCAGCAGCACACGACGCTGCAGTACCAACACGCTAGTTGCGCAACACGACGCAGCAGCACCACGACGCTACAGAGTCACACGCAGTTGCGCAACACGACGAGCAGCTGTCACGACGGCACAGCTCACGACTGCAGCAACACGGCGCAGCAGCACACGGCAGCAGCACACGCAAGAGCACACGACGCCGCGTTCACGTTACTAAGAGCACGACTTGCAGCTACCACGGGCGCCAGCAGCAATACGGCGCAGCAGCATTGTCACTTACGCTACCACGGCACTTGAGCGACCACGCAGCACACACCGACGGCAGCAACACGACGCAGCAGCAAACACGGCAGCGAGCATACGACGCAAGCAGCACACGGCTAGCCAACATGCGCACGACAGCAGCACACGATCATCGACGCTGCAGCACCACGACGCTAGCAGCACACGACGCTGTTGCAGCCACGACACTTTCGTATGCGCAGCAGTTCACGGCGCTAAGTGTTAACACGGCTAAGCAGCAACACGACTGGCGCACACGACGGCGCTAACAAACAGACTGCGTTAACACGATCTGGCAGCAGCACACGACGCAGCAGTTACCACGACGCGCGAATTACCACGGCTGCTTGTTACGGCGCAGCGCGCACACGCAGCAGCGCCACGACGCTGTTGTTAGCACGATGTTGCGCTGAGCACACACACGCGCAGCAGCACGACGGCGCAGCAGCACACGGCGCGCAGCCAATACGGCGCGCTGAGCACACGCAGCTTGGCGCAGCAGCACACGACGCGGCGCAGCACGACGCCATGCTACCACGGCCATGCGCACCACGGCACGTTAGCAGCACACGGCGCAGTTGCGCAGCACACGACGCAGCAGCTACACGACGCTGTTGCAGCACACGACGCTTGAGCCAACACGACTGCACGAGCCAAGTCACGACGCAGCAGCAACACTTTCAGCAGCTTAACACGGGCGCTGCCAAGCACACGGCGCCAGCAGCCACCACGGCGTTGCAGCACCACGGCTAGCAGCGTCTACGATCTTACGCACTAAGAAATCCACCACATGGCGCCAGCAGCACACGGCTGCTGCAACACGACGCAGCAGCCACACGGCTAAGCAGCCACACGCACACGAGAATGCCACACGACTGCAGCAGCAATACGGCGCAGCAGCACACGGCGCGGTTAGTTAAACACCGACTCCAGCGGCGCAGCTAACACTTACTAAGGCTTGAGCTCACACGACGCAGTTTAACACTGACTGCTTGCCCACACTGGCTAAGTTATGCCACACGCTAGCAGCAGCCACACGACGCTGCTGTTACCACGGCAGCAGCACACGACTTGGCTGCAGCACCACGACTGCTGCTATGTTAACACGGCTGCAGCACACACGACTGCGCTCCACGATCCGGCAGCTTGTAACACGACTACGCACGCGCTAACATTTACGCACACGACGCAGCAGCACACGGCTAAGAGCTACACGACGCTGCTTTACGCGAGCCAGCACACGACGCAGCAGCCACGACTGGCAGCACACACGGCGAAAGAGCGCACGACGCTGCAGCACACGCGCTGGCAGCATCACTGCGCAAGCAGCTACCACTGACGCGCAGCACACGGCTAGCGGAGGCGAGCACACGACCGGCAGCACACTAGCTAGCAGCGCACGACGCAGCAGCCACACATTGCAAGCAGCACACGACGCCAGCAGCCACACTTTGCTAGCCAACACGGCTAAGAGCAACACGGCGCTGTTAGTTTACCGACCTGCACACGATCTAAGCGCTTAACACGACGCACGGCGCAGCACACGAAGCTAAAGAGCCACACACGGCGCCACGGTGCCACACGCTGCGCTAACACGGCGCTAGTTGCTGTCACGACGCTGCTACAGCAACACGCTGCAGCAGCCAACACGGCTACAGCACACGGCTGGCTGCTAACACCACGTTGTTACCACGCTAAGCGCAACACGGCTAAGCTGCGCCAACACGGCATAAAGCAGCCAACACGACGGTTCGAGCACCACGACGCTGGCGCGTTAACACGGCGCACGTAGCTGCTGAGCCACGACGACGCTGTTACCACGATTCGCTAGTTAACACGGCGCTGCCACGACTGGCAGCAACACGATTGCAGCCAACACGGCAGCTGAGCACACTGCTCTGTTGCGCCAACACCGACTTCGTTAGTCACGACTTGCTGTTGTCACGAACACGAGCTACACGATAACGTTGCAGCACACGACGCTATTCACGGCGCAGCACGACTGTCGCAACACGGCTGCAGCCACGGCTGCGCAGCCTACTGCCCACCCCTGCTAAGTTATCACACCGCTTTGGGCGCCGCAGCGCACACGACTGCCGCCCCCACAGCTGCAACCACTAAGCAAGCTGCGCAAAGCACACGACGCCAGCAGCTACCAACGACGCAGCAGCCACCCCATCCCCCGACAAAGCAGCCCCCCACACGACTCGTTGAGCTACACACGGCTGGTGCAGCACACGGCTAAGCAAGTGACGTGCAGCACACGGCGCAGCAGCTACCACGACGAAGCAGTTGGTGCATGCAGAGCGTTCACGATTCAGGTACACGGCTCGCTGTGTGGCCACGACGGCAGAGCCACACGGCAGCAGCACCACACGGCTGCAGCAGCACACGGCGGCTAGCAGCACACGACGACGCAGCACACGACGCGCAGCACACGACTGCGCAACACGGCGCAAAGAGCAACACGACGCAGCAGCGCCACGACGCAGCCACTTACGGCAGCAGCATTACCACGAAGCAGCCACGACGCCAGCAGCACACGACGCTGCGAGCTAACACGCTGTAGCAACACGATTACCGTTGAGCAAACACGGCGCGTTGTTAACACGGCTAGCAGCACACGGCGCGACAGCAGCAAGCTACCTTGACGACTTGCAGCACACGGCGCAGCAGCACGACGCTAAGCAGCCAACACGATCGTTACCGACGCCACCACGAGTTACCTGCTGAAGCAGCAACACGACGCTGCAGCACACGGCTAAGCAGCTAGCCAACACGACTTTCACTGAGCTTGTGCAGCCACACACGACGCTGCACCACGCGTTATTACCACGACGGCGTTATTAACACGGCTGCGCCAAACACTTTGACTGCGCAGCAACACGACCGCTATGCCACGACGCTAGCTGCGCCAACACGCGCTGCGCCAACACACTGCCAGCCACACGGCAGCTGTTAACACGACTGCTAGCAGCAACACGACTGCTAAGCGCAACACGACGCTGCCAGCACGTCACGACTGCGTTACACACGCAGCTGTTAACACGATCTGCTGTTACCACGACGCGTTGCGCAACACGACGCTGGTTGACACGCTAGCAGCCAACACGACGGCAGCCATCACGACGCAGCTACCACGACTGGGCAGCAGCACACGACGCTAAGAGCAATACGGCTAAGAGCACACGACGCAGCAGCGACACGACTGCAGCTACCACGGCGCTACCACGGCGCAGCAGCAACACGGCGCAGCGAGCACACGGCTAAGTTATACCACGACGCGTTGCTACACGGCGCAGCACACGACGCGACGGCTTGCAGCAACATGACGCTAGCAGCAACACGCAGCGCAACACGGCTGAGCAGAGCACGACGCTGCAGCAACACGGCGCAGCAGCACACGACGCAGCAGCACCACGGCTGCTATTGCAGCCACGACGCTAAGCAAACACGACGCAGCAGCACGACGCTAAGCAGCCAACACGGCGCAGCACGACTTACAGCAGCGTCACGGCTGCTAGCACACGATTACCTTGAGCCACACGGCGCTTGAGCCAACACGCAGCAAAGCAACACGGCGCAGCAGCACGACACTGACTGACGCAGCAGCACACGACGCAAAAGCAACACGGCAGCAACACGACGCAGCAGCACACGGCAGCAGCAACACGACTGCAGCACCACGACGACTTGTTACCACGCACACGGCAGCAGCACACGACGGCAGCGTCACGGCTAAGCAACACACGGCGCTAGTTATGTCACGACACGACGCAGCACACGCGCGCTATCACGGCGCTAGCAGCAACACGGCTAGCCACGACTGCTGCAGCAACACGACGCAGCAGCACACGGCTGCAGCACCACGACAGCAGTGATCACCAGTTGACCACAGCAGCAACACGGCTGTTGAGTTACCACGACGATTAAATACGACGCTTGAGCTGCACACGACGCTAGCAGCACACGACTGCAGCTTACCACGGCGCTAAGCGCCACGACTCGCTGCCAGCACACGACGCGCACACACAACAGCAGCACACGGCGCAGCACACACGGCGCTGACCACGGCGCAGCAGCACACGACGGCAGTCACGACGACGCAGCAGCACACGGCAGCAGCTACACGGCACACGGCGCAAGACACGACGCTGAGCACACGCTGCAGCAGCACACGACTTGCAGCAGTACACGACGGCAGCAGCCACGACGCGCAGCACACACGGCAGCAGCACACGGCGTTGAGTTACTGACGCAGCAGCACATGACTTGCGCAGCACACGGCTGTAGCTACACGATGCAGCAGTACACGCGCAGAATTATGGTGCAGTAGTACATGGTGCAGTAGTACATGATGCAGTAGTACATGGTGCAGTAGTACATGATACAGTAGTACATGATGCAGTAGTACATGATGCAGTAGTACATGGTGCAGTAGTACATGGTGCAGTAGTACATGATGCAGTAGTACATGGTGCAGTAGTACATGGTGCAGTAGTACATGATACAGTAGTACATGATGCAGTAGTACATGGTGCAGTAGTACATGGTGCAGTAGTACATGGTGCAGTAGTACATGATACAGTAGTACATGATGCAGTAGTACATGGTGCAGTAGTACATGATGCAGTAGTACATGGTGCAGTAGTACATGATACAGTAGTACATGATACAGTAGTACATGGTGCAGTAGTACATGATGCAGTAGTACATGGTGCAGTAGTACATGGTGCAGTAGTACATGATGCAGTAGTACATGGTGCAGTAGTACATGGTGCAGTAGTACATGATGCAGTAGTACATGATGCAGTAGTAGAGTCTGATACTACAGCAGGAAAGATCCCCAGGTCTACTTTCTTCTCTGTTTTACGAACTTTGATTTATAGTTGTGGGTCATGTTGCTTAGCTTTGGTTATAGCATTTGTAGATACAATAATCAGCAGCAAAAACTCTGATTGATGTTTTTGTCGATACCAGTGGAGAAAATCAGACGACTGATCATATTTTCAGGTCAGTGTGATGTTGCTGCCTTCACTTGAAGATATGATGGTTTGTTGCCCACTTTTACTTACTCATAGTCATGTCAGCTCTGGTATCATATGTAATAAATCCATTGTTTAAATTAATTGACTAACACAATCAATGAATATTCAGAATATATTTTATGTTGTTTAAATCTGTTAATGTTGATATTTGCTAAATTTACTGATAATATTAAGCAGTTCAAAAGCATAAAAATCTCTTTACTAATTGCAAGCATATTGTGTCTGTAGCATAAAAACTGCACTCAACCATATATTTGAATTAATTTCAATTATTCTGTTGTGCTACATGTGACATCATGTAGTTAATGCTATAGTTATCTGTCTGTGTCTAAAGACAGGTATCTACCCAGAGAATGACCCTAACACCCCCAAATAAAATGTTTCACTATGCTGGAGTAAACAAATACTAGACAAAATGAGTCCTATTTGTCTCAGAAGGTATGAACACCATCTAAATTTCATCTAAAAGTCTTGTAAAGTTCACAATTTTACAAGTTCAACATTCACTGGCTACAAGTTAAACTCTTTTTCATTGCTAATGCTAGAGAATACTAGCATTGGTTCCAGTAGCCAACATAAAAAGTGCTAAGACAAATAGTAACAATGTGTGTTAGTGTCCATGTACTTGACTCTCAGTACTTTTTCCACTCCTGTGATATGGTGTGTTTCCTCCTTGTGCCTAGTGTGTCCATGATAGATTCTGGAGCCACCGTGAACCTGATCAGGATAAAGTCTTTACTGAAGATTAATGAATGAACCCATTGTGGAATTCAGTTATGTAATGATACACATGTAAATACATATTGTAATTAGTCATATTAACATGTTTGTGTTACAGCCTGGGAATTATGTTCTGTTGGCTAAATTTCCCATCTTCTGTTTAGGTCAGTAAAACATTTTAAAACTTTATCTACTGCCATCTGTACAGAGTGTGTAAGCTCTTCTCTCTGGCAGTACAGGTCCATCACAGACATAATTAAACTGAACAAAGTGTGACATTTATTGAATGAGAAATGCAGCATAACTAACCAGGTTTTAGACATCTTTAGGCAGACTGACTGCATTTACTGCTAGATTTGTTAATATGGGTCTTTATCAAGCACAATCCTTTTTTTTTCATAATATTTCAGTGTTTTCCAGAGTTTAGTCACAGCAGTGGTGGACCGTCAGTGCCAGCAAGGCCTTCTCTGCTGGCCTAAACAGCAGTGATCTGAATCACTGAATTGCATTTTAATATATTTAATATATTTTTCCATGAATGTGTATTAAATTATTCCCAATAGTCTATTCTCTACATTTCATAGCTTTTCTCTTGGTTGCACTGCTTCCAGCAGTGTATATTTATGATAAGAATATTTATCCAATCATATTTCAGTCAGTGGTTGACATCATGTGTTGCCAGGGTGAAAGAAATCTGCCTTAAGGCCTTCAGAATGAATAGTGCAGGCGCCCGTATCTTAAAATAAGTGAAATGGTTAAATTAACCAATCAGATTTCAAGTTGGCGTCACTGGGGCCATCTAGCAGGCATACGATTACGTCAGCAATTTCCCGTCCTTTGACTGGATAATTGGAGTAGTCAGAGAGGCAGCGAACTGCCCATATACATTGTTTCTATATTCACTGCGTCCCATTTCGGATGCTGCGTCTTCCGGAGATTGCAGTTTGCTGCATGCGTCATCAAGAATGTCTTTTTTGAGAAAAGTAACCGTAATAAAATTGATTATTCCTTGTGAGGTGTGAAATACTGTAGACTAATTTCTTTTTATTTTGTTATTTAATGGATGATTAGTTATTTAACGGTTGATTAGTTGATTAGTGGGAATTGAAGTCTGGTGCAGTGCATCATGGGAAATGGAAATCAAGGTGTGGGTAGACCTAATGACCTGTTTATTAAATAGGATTACAAATATTTTGGGGAGTATTTTAGTGTGGAGAGGAAGAAACCAGCCTCTTTTAATTCTCTTATCTATTTATTATCTATTTTTACATCATTGTCATCTGAATTGTTGGATTTTAATATCATTATTTTGTCATTTAAGCATGAAACTGTGTACAAATAAAGAATATAGTATTTACATTATCTCATGACAAACATCACATTGCACGTGAACATGTACAGATCTGCTTTTATTTATTGCAGCTATAACGTGCTTGTCTCTGCTGGAGCATTTTTACAGAATTTGCATGTATATGCCTACTGCAATTACAGTTTTGTTTCTTGAATAAAGCAAACTGGATTCGATGCTTGATGATGTGTTGAAAATAACACTAATTAGCTTCATTGTACAATCAGAGATTATGAGAAGGTTCTGATTTGTTCTAGAGTGCACTAAAATGAGAACTCATCTAGAATGCGTTTTGGGCAACGATTATATATAAACTTACTATCTATGTAAGGCTGAAGAATACCCTATATACTTGTGTAAAGTTGTATTCATTATCAAAGCATGTCTGTGGGATATAAATAGAATCCCAGCATTTGTCCAACAATAAGATAACAGACTATGCCATCTTGTGGTCAAAGGTAAGAGACATTAACACACCAAGGTCTTTTCTGTTTGAATTTATTAATTTTTTTATTTATTTTCTCAATCATAAAACTATACCCAAATTTGCAGAGAAACTAGCCTGCTGGGAATAAGAACCCTTGTTTTTTTGTTTGTTTGTTTGTTTTTTTTCACTGAAGTTCAGAATTGGTCCTAGTTGGACACTCTGAGTACCTTTCTGTTTAACTTTCTATCTAATGTAACTGTGAAAGTTCTGGTTTCCTGGCCAAAATAAAATAGTTATAGAAGAAAGAAAGAAAGAAAGACAGAAAGACAGAAAGAAAGAAAGAAAGAAAGAAAGAAAGAAAGAAAGAAAGAAAGAAAGAAAGAAAGAAACTTTCTCAAAATCATTGGCAGAATTGTTTTCACTATGACAAAACTGTGCCAGTGTTTTTGTACAGTGCAGCTGGATTTCCTGTCACTGTGGGCTCCAGAGCACAGTAGTATAGAGCAGAGTCTGATACAGCAGCAGAGGAGATGTTCAGATCCACTTTCTTATCTTCATGAATTTTAGCAGACATTCTTGATTGGATGGTGGGATCACTTGGAGTAACATAAAGAAGGAACTCAGGTTTAGAGTTCATATATTGCCTGTACCACTGCACATTATATATGTCACCACTGAAGTCTTTGTAGCTGCAGGACAGAGTAACATCATCACCTTCATCTACAACTTTATGAGTAAAAAGTGGCTCTATTGGATCTGCCATGGAGTCACCTGTCATAGAGAAGAGAACATAATGGTTTTTTTCTAAATAATTTAATAATTACATAAATCATATTCACAATTTACTACTGTTTAAAAACATGTGTTCATATCTGATTCAGAACATAGTATTTTTGCAATAATAAAAATGTTTACTCACCCAGTGAAAGCCACAGACACATGAATATAACAGTGAACATGATGAATGATCTTAGCTGAAGGAAACTGTTCTTTCTGTACACTGATATGTTAACATCATCAGGATTCATGAAGCTCCACCCCACAGCATCACTCACATGACAGTGTCACTAATGTTACTGAAAGATTCTTGATTCTTACTGAAGCATTCTGGCTTTACATTCAGTCTCACATGGGGAACATGTCCTAAATCTATTTTAAACAAACACAAAAAGCTAAACTAAAAGCAGGAACTGGTAATAAAAGTTAATAATCACTATAATAAAGTTTAATCATGTAATTATTGAAATAATTATTATACAAACATTAAATCACAATTTAAAAAGCTTCTGTTGTTGCTGCTGTCATTTGGAGCCATTTGTGCCACATTCTGCCTTATAGTCTGTATGATTCTTGATGATTGTAGTGTCAGAAAAATATTTATTTAACATGATAAATCATGCTTTCTAAATTGAGTGGCTTTCTCCATTCATGTCTCTTCCAATCCCACTACAGTACTAGTATGTGCTCTGGGTGATTCGGGTCCAGGGCTCTACTCCTTTGAACACAAGGGTGGAATTAATACTATAACATCCATTTATTTAGCAGATGCAGTTGTTTATTAACATTTAAAATCAGAGATCTGAAAAATTCTTTTCCTGTGTCTTAGTCATAGATGTGGCTGTGTTTGTTTTAACTACTGGGTCTATGTTAATCAGGTCTGGTGGCTTTAAACAGTTACACTGCTCATGGTTTGGGTCAATAAAACATCATTATCAGTGTGGCACATGACTCTGTATTTTCCAACTGAGCCATCAAATAACACCACACAATGTAAAAGAAAGTTCACCACCCTGTTACTTAATGTCGTCTAGTCAGAGATCATTTCTGTCATTTGTCAGAGAGTCAAACTTTTCGCTTTTTGCTTTGTTTTGCTTGTCAAGAGCAATCTGTACTGTGGGTGCTCCTTTTTAAAGAGATATCTAAGATATGTAAATTGGCTGCAGGCAAAATGATGATGGTTAAAAATTGAATTGGGTCAATTTCAAAGTACATAATTAAAAAAATCTAAACATCCACTGTGTAAAAAAAATCTAAAAAAGAAAACAAATTTAAATAATGAATTATCTTTCCATGTGTCTGAATGTAAAAAAGGCTACAAGCAAACCTGCTTCTTTATTGCTTTACTACAATGGTTTAAAAAAAATAATAGCACATCAACTTAAAATACAGCCTATGAGTAGTATGATGGATATCTGGAATATTTCCTTGCTAGACCACCAGAGGGCAGCACTGAATATTAGAGTTGAACTCTATTTTGGTTCTATGTTCATTTCCCCTGTTCAGTTGGTTCACCTGTTTAGTGTTATGTGAGTAGTGACACAGGAATTAGCTTCCCGAGTTAAGCTCCTTTGCTGTACTTTGTAATTGCCTAGCTTCTGTCTGAAGCATGTTTTTTTGCCTAGCCTAACCTAGCCTAGCCTAGCCTAGCCTAAACTGGCTAAGCCTAGCTTAGCATAGCCTAGCCTAGTATATTTCCGAATCAGGTTTTGGTTTGCTTTATTTTACTGCAGTTTCTGCTTCTATGTAGTAGTTTATTTAGCAGAATAAAAGACAAATAAAATGTTATAAAAAATGAAATGTTTTAAAATGTATGTGTATTGATAAATCTTTCTGAATTTTCATATTCCTGTGAAGCTGCTTTAAATGAACAACTATTGAATTAATATTTTAATTCTGTACTTCTTTTAGCTGCATATGTTAGCAGAAATATGTTATATGCATATGTTAACTATAACAGGTTGGTGAATGGAGTGTCTTTGTTGTGGTTTTAGAGTCTTCATATGTGCCATTGTTATGTTTTTGTAAAGCCTTTCAGTGACTCTGTATCACTGTGCCACTACTGTAAGAGCACAATGATAGAGTGCAGAATCTGAGAGCTTTAGACCTCTGATAGTAAATGCAGTAGAGTCTGGTAGAGGATGCTTCTGCCTCTAATCGATGATCATCAGGAGTGCTATCATAAACTTCACTTGACCTTGCACCTTTAAATCCAAAAAAAATCTTTTACCAGTAAAGATAAATGTAATTGTTGTTTGTCTCATATGAACATTTCAGAGGAACGGTGTCTGTTTCTTTCCTGACAATGTTGGCATCTTCATCCTTTGGCCTTACTGTGGGCTTCAGAGCACAGTAGTATAGAGCAGAGTCTGATACAGCAGCAGAGGAGATAATCAGATCCACTTGTTTATCTTCAGACATTCTTGGGGGAGTGTTGGGACTTGGATCTCCTTTTTCAAAAATATAAAGAAGGAGATCAGGTTTAGATTTTGGATATTGTCTGTACCACTGCAGAGTCTATACAATACCACTGAAATATTTGTAGCTGCAGGACAGTGTAACATCATCACCTTCATCTACAACTTTATGAGGGAAAAGTGGCTTTATTGAATCTGCCATGGAGTCACCTGTCATGGAGAAGCAACTTTTTAAAATACTTGTTCTTTTGGTTTGTAACTTGCAAACTAAAGGACTTAGAAAACCAAGTGGGCATAATAACATTGTTATCCTGAGTGTTTAGTTAGTTTGTGTTTGTTTTTTGAAATAAACATCATATTTATTCATATTCATGACAACTCTGCTTTACCTCACACAGCAACTCTTTCTCATCTACTAGACAATTAGCAAATCTTAGTATGCTAAAACTACAGTAAAACCAAGCCCCAGATCCATAAGCTGCAGCTGAAACCTAATGAATGGTCATTCAGTCAGAGTTTATTTTTAGTACCTACTTTATCCTGGTCACACTTCCACAACTGTCTATATACATTATATATACACACCTTCATTCATTCATTCATGCTTTGTCCTGGGCAGGTGAATCTGGAGCTTCTCCCAGCAACACTAGGGATGATGCAGGAATACACCCTGGATGATACAGCAGTCTAATGCAGGACAAAATGCACAGACACATTCACACACTCATTCAGACTTAGGGGAAATTTAGTGTCAGCAGTCCACCTTAAGTTGGAACATTTACATCACAGTACAAATAAGAAAACAGAGGACAAGCTCAAAAGGCTAGAGTCATCATCCCTCCATCAAATAATTATGTTTAAGATTATAGACATTACCCTTATGTGCAATCAAATCTTGTCACTAATTTTTTTTATATTATTATATTTATCTGTATGATCAAACTCACATCTGTTCAAATGAACATGCAGAATAAACATTTAATAAATGAATGTAGATGTAGATTTATGAATTAAAGTATAGTTGTGTTAATCCCTCATGTTTCTTTTCAGGCTATTAGCTCCAGCTGCAAATGTTTTCACAAATGTTGTTTGTGTCTGTGGTTAACTGATAAGTTGGTAAAGTGAGTCTCTTTCATCTTCTGTGGTTTTAGAAACTTAATATACCATGTTGATGTTTTTGTAAAGCCTTTCAGTGACTCTGTATCACTGTGTTCCAACTCTTAGAGCACAAAGATAGAGTGCAGAATCTGAGAGCTTTAGACCTCTGATAGTAAGTTCAGTAGAGTCTCTGCTTGTTTTCGACTCTAGTCGATGATCATCAGGAGTGCTCCCAGTACCTGCATATGACCTTGCACCTTTATACAGTAAATACTGTGGTGCGCTGTTAGGATATTGTTTGTACCAGTAAAGATAAATACGATCACTGCTTGACTCATATGAACATTTCAGAGTAACAGTCTCTGTTTCTTTCCTGACAATGTTTGCATCTGTTGGCCAAATTTTATCTGCAAAGCTACCTGGTGTGACAAAAATATAAAGAAACATGTCAGTGAAGTATTTTTTGTAATTCCAATATTGACTTAAGGAATCAAGAAATTACTAGATTAATACAAACATGCTTATTAATTAATGCAATTATTTAACTGATTAAATATCATTGTAATAATTAATAACTGATTGAAAATTACCTGTAACTAGAGTGAGAATCAGTGGTATGTATCTCACTATGTACAGTAAGTTGTATAGTTGATCCATTTCTGAACACAGCTCTGTGAGGATTCTGTATAATAGTGCTGTATGTGCTGAACTTTACACGTCTCTAGAAGGACACACCCAGGAAGTGATGCTGTTGTAGTATAGAGTCATTAATATGGCTCTGTTGTATTTTAAGATTCATCATCTATACCATACTATAAGCCTTTATCTGTTTGTGTGTTTTTTTAATTATTTGTACATTTATAAATAATTATGATAATTTGCTGTGGAAAATCATAGGAAACTGGATCCAATCTCTCATAAGTAAATTTGCTGTGTCTGTTCCCAAAAGGTAATTAAATTCAGTTCACTTCATTTTCATTCATATCACTTTTAACAATAGACACTGTCTCAATGCAGCTTTACCGAAATACAGAAATTCAGAATAGAAATTACAAAGTTGAAAATTAACTTTACCCCTAATGAGCAACTCTGAGGCAACAGCGGCAAGAAAAAACTCTGTGAGACGATATGAGGAAGACTCAAATGTGAACCCATCCTCATCTGGGTGATACCAGAGAGTGTGATTATGAATAAATTACCTTCTAATTGTATATTATCAAACATTAAAAGCAGCCGAGGAGATGATCAGATCCACTTGTTTAGTTTTATCATCAACTTTAGCAGACAGACGTGGTGGCATAGGGTTTTACCTTTTACCCTCCTTTCTGAAAAGATCAATGATAACTTACCTAATGAAAGCCACAGACACATGAATATAACAGTGAACATGATGAATGGTGTTAGTAAAATGACAATATTCTGAGGTCTTTCTGTACTCTATTATATTAATATTTCAGAGGTTCATGTCTCCACAAAGTGTGACATTCTCCATACCGCTCCCCGTATTCCAGAGATAGGCTCCAGGTTGGAGCTTTAATTTTCAGAGGTAATTACAGTGGGATTTGAACCTCCTTGGACCTCTGGAGAAACAAACTTCCAAGCGAGAACCAAGCCAGCAGTGCAAGTTTCCATTAGTTTTATCCCAACCACTCTATTCCATTTAAAACCAGGGCTCGTCCGGGATTTGAACCCGGGACCTCTCGCACCCTAAGCGAGAATCATACCCCTAGACCAACGAGCCAGGTCATCCCCGTTACCTTGATGTGCGCCAATGAAGGTTCACTGTACTCTGTAACTATATGACCTTCTTGCTCATATGGACTGGGGTCCGAGTAAAAGGAACTCGGTTACACAAAGTCAAGTTAACAATAAAGCGAGGCTCCTGTGGGATTCAAACCTTTTTTGGAATCCAGATGCTAAGTGTGAACCAAGTAAGCAGCTCTTGCCATTGGGCCAAATTATGTCATTTAGAGAAAATTAGTCATTTACAGGGTTGTTACTGTAGTCTTAGATTTCTGTTCTTGGTGAACAGGAATGAAACCCGAACAGGAATGAAACCCGATGTGGTCTTTAGCTGTTGTAGCTCATCTACCTCAAGAATTGATTATGGAGCACTATTTCAGTAGAGCTTATTTATTTCCTGATTGTGTGATGGAGACTGTGTTTTTATTTTCCACAATTCTTATTCTTAGTTATACATACTTTCAGGTATCCTGTAATTCTCAAAAATATATTAAAGACCCTGCAAAGACACACATGATGAACACATTAAATCTCATTCTCAGTAAAATAAACAAACAAACAAACATAAAATAAAAATAAATCAGATCAGCTGCTTGTCAAAAGAGTTGTACAATATGCACATTTTTATTCCTAGAACAGAATCAAATTCCAGCATGTGATCTTTACACTGTCATTAAGTAAATAAACCATCAAACCTGCCACTATTGTTTATGAGAACTGCACTTAATACTGCAGAGGGAGTGAACATGTGGCTTCTTCAAACACACACCTAACTTTTCTATCTGTATTTGGATTCACTTAGAATGTTTTGTCTATTCAATTCAAATAAAGTATTCATATATGGTTATATACATACATTTCTATTGGATCAATAATCAGAATGCTGATGTTATGCATAGCTTCCAGTCTTTTCTTCTTATTGTGATTCTTTAACACTTTCATGTTTGAGGTCTCTGTAGGTTTTTGGACAGTGAAGTTGACTTTCCTGTCACTGTGGGCTGCAAGGCGCAGTAGTACAGTGCAGAGTCTGATACTGAAGCAGGCGAGATCTCCAAATCCACACGCTTCAGACTCTTATGAACTTTAGCAGACAAATGAGGATGAGGAGTATCACCTGTCTGATTCCCTCCCGATTCCGTCAACAGAACGAGGAATTCTGGTGCTGCATTGGAATATTGTCGATACCACTGTAGACTGTTCATAGAAACAGTGTATTTATAATCACAGGAGAGTGTAACTGCTTGCTCCTCTTTACCATAGACAGCAGAAGATGTTGGAGTAATGCTGTCCTGTGTGCTCTCACCTGAAGAGGACATTTATTTCAGAATATTATCATTTTATATTATACAGTATACATACAGTACATGCTTACAATCTAAAACACTCACACATGGAAACATTTCTTTACTAGTTATAAAACATTTAAACATGATATATGGGGATATATAAAATATAAGCTTACCTATGAACATGGTAAAAAACAGAAACACAGAAAACCATCATGTTTTAATTTCCTCTGTTCTTCTGAAAGTTTCCTTTTTATGTTACAGTAAATGTCAAGTTTCCTTCTACTCTGTCTTCAGTGAAGCATCTAAACATTTCTTGTGTACAAAGCCTCAACTGTAGCTTCCCTCTGTTTTAACCAATCAGAGTGCAGGATTTGCCACTTTATGTAAAATACACACACATGTTCTAAAAGAATATAATGAGTAAAAGATTCATATATTTACTTCCTGTATTTCCTATTTCTATGAACTTAAACCTTTTCTAATCTACAAAATATATTGTTGCAATTACAAACAATTCTTATTGTGGAATTAAATTCTTCAGCAGATTTATAGTACACCCTTAAAGTCTAAACAAAACACCAAATTATAACAATATAAAACCCCTAACAAGGTGGTGTTTGAGAGCATGTGCACAAATACATAAGCATCTTGTATTAAGCTCAAGATTCTGCAGTAATTCAAGTGTTTCAGTCGGACTGCACTCCACACACCATGTATCTGTGCTGAAGCTTTGTTCAGGTTTAATGTTCATGGATACTTTAACACTCCACATGGTTCTGTTGTGTCCAGGTCCAATCAGGTTCAGTTCTAGAGTATTTTCATGTCATGTACTGCCATCTGCAGGAGCTGAATTTAAATAGACATATACATTATTTACATCAAGAACCATCAATATATTTAAAACAAAAGTATTGCTCACCACGCTGGGAATAGTTCACAGTTTCAATTCACAGATTCATTTGGAATCATTACAGCATTTCAGCGTATCAGAACACAAGAATAACCCGTCTTTTTCTTTTTTATCTGTATTTCTGACATTAACCTAGACAAAAACAAGTTCTCAGATTCAGCATCCTTAAAGAGACAAATTTGCTGGTGTGCTTGTGATTATTGTCCTTTAATATGACCCAGTTTCAGCACAACATAAGCTCATGGACAGTCTTACATTTGTCTCAAGAATATTCTAATATAAAGTGGAGATCATCAATGTCCAAATGATTAAAAGTTTTCTAGAGCCTGTGGCTGCAAAACAACCGAATCCTCACCCCTCCACCAACATGACACTTGGTATGAGGTGTTTGTTGTGATAAACTCTGTTTGACCTTCACCAAACATGAAACTATGAATAATGATTAACCATCAGTCCAAAAAAATATTGTTCCCAAATTTGTTAAGATGCTGCCATGTTTTTTGGAGAGAAAGGGCTTCTTCCTCTCACCTCCTCCATGAAAGCCATATGTGGAGGCAGGACTGAGGTGGAGCACAGGTTTGTGAATGGAAGGTGGTGCAGGGAAGAGTAAGTGCTGTTTCCACAGGTCAGGGTCGTAACACTTAAGACCTGGGAAATGCAACTGTGAATGGATTTTTGTACATTGTACATCCATTTAACTGAAAATACAAATGTTAATACACAATTTCCATTTTCATTTCATTTTCACTCAATCTTGATGAATTTCATTATGATCAATAAAAGGAAAGCAAATTTGACTAACACTTTCCTTATTCATCCATTTTAACTTCTTGTAACTATACAATGGAATTATGGTCTGGAGTGCTCACATTTTGTTCTGGATCTTAGTTCACATTTGGTAAAGTAACATACATTTATACACACAGGTATAATAAACACATGAAAGAATAAATAAATGTATGAATGGAAAAAAATTACAGGATATATAATTATAGGATATTGTTTGTACCAATAAAGCAGAATGTTATCTCTGCTTCACTTATATGAACATTTCAGAGTAACAGTGTACTGAATAAACAAAAAGTAACCATGTGCCTATATCATGAATTAAAGTTTAAACCTAATGTCATGTATTGGAGTTGAGTTGAAAATCAACATTTTATATATATACACATATCTTGATGTATAGAAATGATCTGACCGAGGCTGTAATAGATGCAAATGAAATACTTTATTAGAGTTAGGATAGGAGGATGATGAGAGGAGGGTTAATATTGGTTGAAATGACAAACACAGATAATTCATTAACACTAAACCTGGAAATGTAACGAGAAAGCAATTATTTCTAGTGAGAATGATAAAATGCTACACAGGCTACAACTGACTGTGCAATTCTGGTCCTAAAGTCCTGGGATCGTTGTGCAGACCTGTCAAGGGGAAAAAGAAGAGAGATATTTTAAAATGTGACAATTGAAATGTTACAAAATCAATTTATACTCATCTGTGGAGCGCTTGAGCAATGTAGGGACAAAATATGAACTGTAACAAAGTATGGAATGGGAACTTGTGCAATAAATTGTGTGTTTGTGTGTGTGTGTTGTGTTGGTGGGTACTGGGAAGGTGTAGAAGTAAGGGAAGGACATTGCCAAGAGCCTCTCCAAAGTCTTCACCATCTTCTTCTCGACATGCTGCCCGAGGAGATGCCTAACCGTGCTGGCTAAAGCTGGCGGGTCGGTGTAGAGCTCCAGGGGCTGAGAGAACAGTACCACAAAAAGGTCTGTAAGCTGATCCTATCAACAAATTACACAAACACAAATCCAGTGTAATGTCACTGTCTTAGAGATACAATGCTGACCATTTGTGTAACGTGGCATCAGAAGATATTTGAACACTTACAATAAGCACTGTGAAGTAGATCTTTGCTCCAGGCTCCCGAACGTCTACATCCCACTTGATGAGCGCAAGCAGGCGCTCCGAGAGTCCTCCCTGAAGCTTTAGGAAAGGGAGACGACAAGCTCTGTTAATTCCAGGGTTTAAAATATGGGAAAACAAAATGAAATAAAATAGATCCTGTTCTCAAACTGCATTCAAGCATCGCTTTTAAATCTCCCGATAAGACGCTTACTGGCTGAGGCGTTAAGCCCTTCGTGAAGTATCCGCAGAGAAGCAGCTCGTAAAACACGTCCACGAGGTTGTAGTGGTAGGCCTGCAGAGAGCAGAAAAGTTACAAAAAGAAATTAACTTTACATAATGGAGCCCTAATGGAGTTCTCTATTATCAAAGTCTTTCAGATTTAAACAGCTGTCATGTTACACAGGCATTCATAAGCTTACACAGGACCCGGAGAGCTCTGCTTTGATGGAGTCCCGATTAGAAGGAGTCCTCAGGAACCGAATCGGAGCCACGGAGGCCAGCTGTACGCCAACTGCATCCTGTTAAAACGTAAAAAACAAACAAATCTCTGTAATTCACTTATGGTGTTCTAGATGGCTACTTAATTTACACCTTAACACGAAGCAGGATGTAAGCCTAAACATGTCCTGTTCTCCAAAAAAGATGATGTACTGTACATTTCCTCCCGCCGCCCCATCATAAGTGCTTCTTCTCATCGCAGTTTCATAATAACACATCTAACATTCTGTCACGTTCCTTACAGTAAAAACAGCTTGAGTAAAATAAAGGAAAGGTTTGTTTACCGGTTAAAAGGTTTGCATTACTCATTACGATATTTATCTTAAACGTCAGAGAGACCCTGATGTTTCTAGTGGTTTTTTTGTTCTGCTGTAGGTACTTGTGCTCTGAGACTCTGGGACTCAGAGACTGAGGGAGATGTCTGTTGTTCTGTCTCTGCAGGAAATTGAATCGCTTTTGGGATTTTCTGGCCCAGAAAAGATCCTAGGTGATTTGCACCCCCATACCTGGAAGCTTTCAGTTTAGCCAAGAATGGCATTCAAGCCCAGATTGTCTCCCACTACCTGGACAACTGTGAACTTAACAACACCATGAAATTCGGGGGTATCAACAGTGATGCCATCCCTCTCAAGACACCTGATCTCTTCAACAATAGGGCACAGCACTGCATCAAGACCATAGGTTGAATTGCATTATCTGATTTGAAAACTGCTAGAAGGAAGTGTGACCGTAAACTTGATAGCAGGTCTGGTGGCAAGCTCTTCATGATGAAATATATAAATCCTAACTTGTGAATCCCAGTCTTCGATCCAAGGGGATTGACAGTTTCACAGTCATCACTATACAGCAGTAGCAGAACTGAAACCTCAAGAATAGTGGATACGTTTTACAAAACTCCCCATCAAAGACATCCTGAAGTGCATCACCCTCTCTCTGCTGCCATTCTATCATGGCCTTCAAAATACCAGGAATTTCAAGTAGCTTGACAAGAAGGCACTGTAGTGGAATACGCTGATAGGAATCAGGAACTGCAACTTGTCGGACAGTGCCAGTGGTGGAATCCCATTGCTGTACATAGGAAACCCCAGGCAAAAACTCCTCAACTGGCTGAATAAAGTTTCCTGATTTAGCAAAATACTGCATCTGTTTATAGTCTGTTTCCAGTTCTCTGAAAGGCTCAGCTGCAAGAGCATGAGCTCTTCTACTTTTGGGCTTTGATCAAGACCAAACTGACTAAATAACGACATAGTCTGCAATTGTAGTCTGCTCACAATATCGAAGATTAAACTAGAGGTCTGTTGTACCACAAAGTTTAAGTTAGAAAATGTCTGGGCAGATCTAGACTTCAGATTAGCTAAAAAAAAAAAAGGGTCACCCATTCGATAATGTCCTCTTGCTGTAGTTCATCCCATTCATCCTCAACTTCCTGTCCTAACTCCTCTTCGGCATTAAGTTCATCATCAGGCTGGGCCAGCTGTTCGAGAGGCTCATCAAGAATCTGTTCAACTTGGTTTTCATGCTGCTCACTAGGTGTCTTCTGTAAGACCTGATGTAAGAAAAAGTTCTGCCACAACCATTTTCACTACATTGGAAATATGTTGATGAACTGTTTATATGGTGTACTGCTTGTAAATGTTTAAAGATACTCCTGACATCCCCAGGAATTTGCCTTTTACACCAAAAGCAAACATATGCCTTGGGAACGTTTAAAAAATGATCTGCTAAAATAATAGTGCAAAAAGTGGGGAAAATTAAGCCCTTTCCATCTGCAGTGACCGTAACTACTTACAAATTCTCTGAAGTATTTCATGAACTTTAGCCTTGGGCCAATTTTTGGGATTATGCAGTTGATGGTCCCCTCATCTAAAAGCAGAAAGCTTTCTTCATCTATTGCCTGATCTGAAAGACAAAACGACACAGAACACAAAGACATCTTGTCAACATTAAAATCATGGAAGCTAGTTATAATAATAATAATAATAATAGTTATAATAATATTGTCATAACTCGGGAGAAATGCGGGAGAATTTTGATCACGGAGTAAATGGGGAGAGGGTAACGTTAATAGCTATTGTCAGCTAGAGTCAGCTAAACTATCAAGCTATATAGCTCAGACCAGGCTGAAAGTTCGAGTGTAACGTTAACACGGTAACAGTAATAAATGTTACAAACACAATGATAATTTTTTCTGTCATATGTGACTTAAGTGGGAGAAAATGTGTATACAGACCTTGTATTTAGCATTATTTTCGCTTAAATGCATGAGGGAGATGAACCGTCAGCGGTGTTGGAGCCCAAAAGAGAAGACACGAAGTTGACACAGCTGTTGAATACACCGCTGAACTTTGGGGGAGGGGCGGTCTTGTCTGTGATGTGTCAGCAGTCACTAGCTAACCCAACCCAAACCCAGCGGCTGGGTTACACAAAAAGTACCCAATTCTCTGTAAATAACCCAGAAAAATGACCCAACAGAGGCAACCCAGCATTTGGGTAGAAAAAATAACCCAGCATTTTTTAATGTATACAGTTAATCATGCTAAAGCTGGTGAATCTGATCAAATCTGTTGCTTCAGGTCTTAGCTAGCCACTGAGCTGAAATTTTCAAATTTTCAAGCATGCAGTTATAGCTTTTTTCATAACCTTATGTTAAATGTTAATTAAAAACAAAGTACCTGCTTCAGTAAATCCAAATACATTTTTTAAATCAGGGATGTCAAAAAACATAAGTTCACATTTATTAAATTACTAAACCTTTTAAACTATCAAAACTCTATCAACTTAACAAAAGAATATTAGTTAGGAGACCTGTGACCTTACTTAGTAAATTGAGTTAAGTCAACTACTTGGGTTAAAAGTTGAGTTAACTCAAAAATGCTGTGCAGCAAGTTGCCTTAAAATTTTAAGTTGAGTCAACGTTGTATTTTTTACAGTGCAGTTGCTTTGGGAGTATAATGGTATAATGTGACCAAACTCTACTTAGCTACTTCCCATAAATTTTCCACTATAAAATCAAACATTTAAAACCAAGATTTTTTACCACAACTCTGCTCAAAACACATATCGGCTGTGATTACCTCCGACCAGATCTCAGGGTGCTGATATAACAGCATTCCCTTTTGTTTTTATATTGTTTAATATCTCACATAGTTAAAACATTTTAGACAATAAAAGCACATACTGCACTCATAAAATAAAGGACAATAAAATTCTTTACAAAGTGGTCAAAAGCAGAGCTTGCAAACACTGAACATTGTCTGTAAGTTTAGTACAGCTTTCCTAATTCAGTTCTCTTTAAAATTGTCTTCTAATAAAACTATTCTAAGACCAATTTAACATTAGGTAAACTTGACATTGTTCAAAACATCCTTATAGATATTTTTCTTTTTCAACAATTGGAAATCACTGAACTATCAATGTAGTACTGAAAAATTTCCTTTAGAGTTCTCTTAAAGACAGCTCTATTTACTCTAGCTCAACTCAGGAATGGTTTACCATGGGGGAAAAATCACATCATAGCAATTGAGTGACTTGTGGCCAAGAGACAAAATCACTCTCTGTATGAAATCAAATGTGCTCTTCAGAGCTGCAGGATACTCTAAGTTTAGATCATAAATCAGTCCAAAGAGCAGACACATTGCTTGTGGAAGATTTTCCACATCATCCACAACCATGGTACCTTCCAAAATGATAGCTGTTGTTTTGGCATCAAGATGCAGGGAGTAGGGTAATGTTGCAGTTGCAGAGTGCTCGGGAATCACCAGTCAAAATTCCAATTGCAATTTCGGACATTTCTTCATTGTCATCACAGTCCTAAAAACAGGGCATATAGCAAAAATAAGGTCACAGTAAGACACAAAACATCTTTTAAGAGCATATACTCACAGTAAAATGTGAAACAAAATTAATAACACTACAATATGTCTAAATGTACAGGCCTTTTCAATCAGGACACAGCAGTGGATGCAGGAACGAATACAGACATTCAAACCACTGCATGAAAAGACAATAAATCAAACGGAAGGCCAGCTATATAAATTAAAACCTATTCTAAAACTCACAATTTGATATTTGAAAAGTTATCAAAATACATAATTATGGAGGAGAATTGACTGAATTTTTAAAAAAATTTTCTTTCTTTCAATCTAATCTCCTTTCTGTATTTTATATTTATTTTACTGTACTTTCTTACCTCTTTTACTGACTTCATCTCTGTTGCATCTGTCCTTTATTCTTCCTACCTGTCTAAATTTCCAACCTCCTGTTTATTGTGCTTCTTACTATTGTTTCCTTTCTTTTCTTTATGTATTATAAAATGTCTTCTTACTGTCTTTTTTTCTTAATTTATCTTTACTTTCTTTTCTCTACCCCAGGTGTAGGCAAGTTCGGTCCTAGAGAGCAGTCCTGCAGATTTCAGCTCCAACCCTGAAAAAAAGATTTGCTTGCCTGTAGCCTTAGTAATCCTGAAAACCTTGATTAGCTTGTTCAGATGTGTTTGATTAGGGTTGGAGCTGAACTCTGCAGGATTGCGGCTCTCTAGGACCTACCCCTGCTCTACCCCTTCTGTGTTTCAGTTTCCGTACTGTTTAGATCTCAAAACTGTTTAAAGAGCAGTTTGCCTGTCGAAACTACTTACAAAACAGGTCTTGTAAAAATCGGTGGGGTCCTCTCCAAGAAGGAATGGTAATCCATAGAGAACGGCTGTTCGTCTCACGTTGATGTTGGATTTCTGCAAAGTTATGAAAATTATTATTTAATAGCGCTCATGGCACTAACACAACACAAAGCAAAGAACAACAGCAAAAGCAACAGTTGTTTTAATATAAAAAAAAATTGTGATGTGTGTGAGGAGCTTACATCATTTTTAATCTGGTGCAAAATCTTCTTAAGTTTGGATAAAATTCTGTCATCATTCACTTGCCCTCTGGTTTTTCCAAACCTGTATAAATGTCTTTGTCCAGCCGAACGCAAAGGAAGATGTTTGTGAGAATGTCAGTAACCAAACAGATCTCATCCCCCATTTACTACCATAATAGGAAAAATAAATACTATGGAAGTAAATGGGGGATGAGATCTGTTTGGTTACTGAAATTCTTACAAATACGTTCTTTTGTGTTCAGCAGAACTAAAACATTTATACAGGTTTGAAACTATCTGAGTAAATGACAGTTTTAATTTTGGGTGAACTATTTCTTTAATGATCCATAAAACCAAGAATATTTATTCACCTGACTCTGTGTGAAAAGGGCTGGCCACCTTTCCACTGTATTCTTCACTGCAGGTTCCTTCTCTATCAGTTCCTTTCTACACAAGGCAAATGTAGAATTCATGTTCTGGGCTAGTGCAGAATTAACATGACGTTTCTTCATGTCTTCCACCATCTCCTTCCTTTTAGACTCCATGCTGGCTTCATCTTCACCATCAGGGAAGTTCGGTAGAAAGTTGATTTCAAACCTCTTGTGATGTTTCTCTGAGGCTGCTGTCCCCTTCTTTTCCAACCATTTATGGATATCTCCAAACATCCAGCTTGATGCAGTTTTGAGTGGTAGTTACCCATTTTCCATCTGAGGCTATCATACCACCTATTCCGCCCCTTAGATGAGCTCTCCTGACACTTGTAGATATGTTTTATCTCGCATGTATTGTAGATTTCCCTGATGTAATCTGTATTCAACGTCAACAGGAAAAGTAGGGATCTCAAAATATTCTGGCCATGCAGTCCATAGACTATGAGATGAATGATCATCAGAAGCCACAGACAGGACTTCAGTGTCAGCTGTGTTAGGGGTTGTTGTCATCACAGTTCCATGTGGGCTTATCTGGCAAGTCAGCAATGTAGGTAAGATTCACAAGGGAATTGCTGAATTCTGGATCTTCATACTGAAGCTTTTCTTCAAGTTGCTCCATCAGGGAGTCAACTGTCTGTGGTTTCGCAGGAAGTATGATTTTTCTGATGTCATTTTCACAAACTATAACTCAGAGTACAGTACTTGTCTCCATATTTATTCTCTCTACAAAGGTTAAAGAATTGGGTTGGTTTTCTTAAATTAAAGTAATAGCTTCAACAGAAAAACAGTTGTCCAATTGCATAATTCTAAACCCATCCTTTGAAAAAAATGATTTGAAAAGTTTCACTCATCCTTGTTTAAATGTACTTTAAAAAGTACACAAAATAATTAATAATTTAATGTGACATCTGCCATACAGTCCAAGCATTTAAGGCAAATAAATTGGTTTGCTGAGAAATCAACTTCAATATATAATCCATTTCACTGGATCAACCCTTCACATAGAATAGCATTTAACTGCTGCTCTCTCAGGAGTGCATGCAGGATATGACCATTTAAAGAAAATGAATTACATTTCAGTTTGTTTCTTAATAAACCCATTGATACTATTCAAACACTTGAAGTTGAATGAAATTATATGATGCTTTTGTGTCCTCCTGAAGTTTGAGAAGCAATGCTTGCTATCTTCTTACATAGTAGTCAGACATCAGCAATCAGAAATCATTTCAAAAATAAGCCTTTTTGTCTTCCAAGTAAGAATGAGAGTAAATAATTTTTCAATAATTTCAAGTCTTTTTAAGCCTGAATTATCATTCATTCAGCATATGATATAATGTTTGAGTGTAACACAGGTCCTTCCCCGAAGTTTATAAGAGTTCTGAGAGTTTGGTGATTGTCAGTGATAGCACATGACAGCAAAGTTCAAAAGAACGCAGGTGCTGAATGTACCAACATGTCAGATCTTTACACACAAACAGAACAGCACTGTTGATGACAAGAATTTTGAAAAAACTGTCTGAAATCAGACAGGCCTGGAAAAGTACCAACAGATACAACCATATCTGGATTATACTTGATTCCATCATTGCTCACAGATGATGCTGTGAGGACAGGATATCAAGGGCCACCATGAGGGGCAGAAGTCTAATAAATGCCCAATTCTCATGGGCATTACCCCCAGTGGTACCTTATGAGGCAAATGTGCCTGGGATGATCTGAGGCTGATAAACTTTGTCTGAGAATTTGTAAGGTAACTGCTTGATAGCTTGAGTCAGGGATTCAAGAGATATTAATTTCCTTGATACCAAATCATTAATGCACAAGGACATTTCAATAGGGATGACACCCTCCATAAGGTTGTGCATTATGTCAGGTGGAAAACCACCAACTGTGTGAAAATGTTCCAACCTTTCACTTAACACACAGCCACCTTTCACACCATGTTCCCGACCAGACCTCCTTCTCCTGGATTTCACTCCTCTTTGCAAAGCAGAACCGACATGGGTGCTCAACACTGAAACTCTCCTGTAGTCCTGCAAAAGAATGTGCACCCAGATTATCAGATGAAACAAAAAGCAAACTTCCTTTCAAACAGTCTCCTAACTGTTCAATATATACACCATGCTTTTCAAGAGTTTCAAGGTCCCTAACAAGTGGGTGCAAGATGTCTTTGTAACCATGATGTTAAATTGCACTAGCTCTGCATAAAAATGCTAGCTGAATTGACTGAAGTGATGAAAGATCTTTTGAGGAAAGGTTGGCTAGAACCCAATAGAGAGCAAATATTTTATGTTTCTTTTGAGAAGTGCCAAGGGGATTGGCAAGCTCAAATTCATCAAAATAAAGACCTAGGACAATCCTGAAGGTCTCAGTGTTGAAAAAGTCATTTTCTTGATACTGAGAGAATCCATGGCCACTTCCAGAACAGCGGAGACTCCCGGCACATGTGGCAGGGCATCCAGGCGATCACCAACTACAGAACATCACCACCTGCCTGTGACAGTGACGACTCCCTTCCAGATGCGCTGAACGACTTCTACGCTCGGTTTGAGGCACAGAACAACACAACAGCGAGGAAGACCATCCCTCCTCCAAACGACCAGGTGCTCTGTCTCACCACAGCTGATGTGAAGAGAACTCTATGCAGAGTTAACCCACGGAAGTCTGCTGGACCAGACAACATTCCTGGCAGAGTGCTGAGGGAGTGTGAGGAGCAGCTGGCATATGTCTTCACTGACATCTTCAACATCTTGCTGAGCAGCTCCATCATCCCAATGTGCCTCAAGACAACGACCATCGTCCCTGTGCCTAAGAAGTCTACGGTTTCCTGCCTCAATGACTATCATCCCGTTGCACTCACACCAATTGTGATGAAATGCTTCGAGAGGTTCGTCCTGAGGCACATCAAGTCACAGCTACCACCCTCACTGGACCCCTTGCAGTTTGTGTATCGTCCTAACCGCTCCACGGATGACACCATCACCACAACCCTCCATCTTGCCCTCACACACCTGGACTGTAAAGACTCCTACGTTCGAATGCTGTTCATAGATTTCAGTTCAGCATTCAACACAATCATCCCTCAGTGGCTGATTGAGAAGCTGAGCCTGCTGGGCCTGAACACCTCTCTCTGCAACTGGATCCTGGATTTCCTGACTGGGAGACCTCAGTCTGTCCGGATCAGGAACAGCATCTCCAGCACCACCACACTGAGCACTGGAGCTCCTCAGGTCTGTGTGCTCAGTCCACTGCTGTTCACTCTGCTGACTCACGACTGTGCAGCAATGCACAGATCCAACCACACTGTCAAGTTCGCCGATGACACAACTGTGGTGGGTCTCATCAGTAAGAGCAATGAGTCAGCTTACAGAGAGGAGGTGCAACATCTAACAGCCTGGTGCAGAGCCAATAACCTCTCCCTGAACATTGACAAGACTAAAGAGATGGTGGTTGACTTCAGGAGAGCACAGAGTGACCATTCTTCGCTGTTCATCGATGGATCCTCGGTGGAGATCGTCAAGAGCACCAAATTCCTTGGTGTTCATCTGGCAGAGAACTTCACCTGGTCACTCAACACCAGCTCCATCACCAAGAAAGCCCAGCAGCGCCTCTACTTCCTGAGGAGGCTGAGGAAAGCCCATCTCCCTCCCCTCATCCTGACTGTGTTCTACAGAGGGACCATCGAGAGCGTCCTGAGCAGCTGCATCACTGCCTGGTTTGGGAACTGCACCGTCTCGGATCGCAAGACCCTTCAGCGGGTAGTAAGGACAGCTGAGAAGATCATCGGAATCTCTCTCCCCTCTATCACGGACATTTACACCACACGCTGCATCTGCAAAGCTAACAGCATTGTGGCTGACCCCACACACCCCTCACACACACTCTTCACCCTCCTGCCATCTGGAAAGAGGTACCGGAGCATTCGGGCCCTCACAACCAGACTGTTGAACAGTTTCTTTCCTCAAGCCATCAGCCTCCTCAACACCCAGGACTGAACTGTAGAACAACTCTCTCTCACACACACACATAAACACACACACACACTCAAGACTGAACTGTACAAAACTCTCTGTCTGTCTCACACACATACACACACACACACACTCTCTCTCTCTCACCTGGATGGATACACTCACACACACACATACACACACACATAATTTAAATTGTTCATTACTTGTGGCACTACCACTACCTGTCATACGCTGCAATAGTTATACTTATGTTTATTTCTATTTGCACTACCTCAACTGCTGCTGTTGAATTTATTTTGCACAATATTTTTTACATCATTTCTTTTTATCTTATTTTATTTCACTTATATTCCATTACACATGTTCTTTTCTTTCTTTTCGGCACTAAGTGTCCTGTGTTTTTGTGTTGCCTTTTGTTTGTATTTATTATTTTTGCACTGTCTTGTCTTCGATCTGTTTGCACCTAGCTGCACACTGTGCACTTTATGTGGCTAAGACAAACTTCTGTCCTAGCTCTGTGTTTTTTTTGTGTTTGATCTTTATGTTGTATGTTTCTGTAGCACCAGGTCCTGGTGAAACGTTATTTCATTTCACTATGTACTGCGTCAGCTATATGTGGTTGAAATGACAATAAAGCTTCTTGAATCTTGAATCTTGAGTGCCATCTCTGTAAGTCTTAAATTCATTAACTAATCGATCATTGCAAAGAACCCTATATAGAATGTCAGCCCAGTTTAGCATTTTCTGCAACATTTGCAGAACTGGCACATAAGAGACTGACTCTGAATCAAGCTTGTATTCAACTGGCATGGCAATCAGAAATTCACTCTGAAAATATGATGCTCCTCTGCTTATTGTGGAAAGAGGCTCACCATCTTTGGTCATTGTCAAGATGAAAGAAGTAAAATTTGATTTATATGTTGAATTATTTCCTGTGCAGCCAAATCAGAAACATGCAAAATCACCTGCATTTTGAGAGAGTGAGGCTATAATTTGAGAAAGAGTGAGGCTCCAACTGAGGACACAATTCATCAAAGTTTTCAATCTCTATATCATTTATCTCCAAAAGTTCATCTACAGGATCAGCGCTCAAGGGCTATTCTTGTTGCACATTATCTACACTGTGTGTAGCAACATACAAGAGAACGTCAGATTTTAACTGCCTCTGATCAAATGCTCCATGCTCTCTACATTTATGGGAATTAAATGTAGAGTAGATATTGCTCTCAAAATTGCAATTGTTGTAGGGAAACTGCACAGTTCTATGATTTTTGAGATGCTGCCGCAAATGAGAAAAAAAATAGACTCTGTGCAGGGCGCCTCAAAACTGCAAAGTGGGCAGTGAAATATCAAAGGGATGTTATCACATGGACTGGATAGGCTACCATGTGCCTGATGTGAATGATGTTTTGTTAAGTGTACACTTATTGCATTAAATGATTTGAATGAGCACAGACAATCTGTGTAGAGACATGGAATTGGAGTACTTCTAGTGTAGCTTCCATGTTTTATTCTGTAGTGTTTCAACAGCTGAGCCCACTTTTCACACGAAAACAAGCAAAACCTACACTTCCACTGCATGAATTTAAGTCCCCAAAATAAGCACACACTAAATAAAAAACACAAAATATGGTACATGCTTGTTAATTAAGCTATCTTAATTCAGGCATCATGTTGTTCATTTCCATGTGAACCACACGTGCGGATCAAACGTTCTAGAAAGAATGTTCATAAAGGCCGCACAGGTTTTTACATATCATTAATGATAAACCATGAACTTACAACCGATTAAAATAGCTTAGAAATGTAATAAAACAAGTGTTCAGTAAAAGTCGATTTTTGCAACGTAGCACTGGTCGCATTTGACATAAAACTACTTCAGTGTGCCTTTTTATGTCTTTTCCTCTTTCCACACAACTAGCAAATAAAATTGTATTTAAGTTGTAAGAGACACTGATGTTTATAAACAGATCATTGTGAGCATACCTAGTCATTCTACTACATCCCTAAAACGTGCTGTTCTTTGAGTTCTTCTTCGTCAATGTCTTCTCCAAACACCTGTGTTCTGTCACATTGCGCATGCATGAGACAAAAGCGTGTTTAAGAAATTAGAAGAGTAATTCTAATTGTGATAGTAATAATAATTGTAATAGTAATTGTTTCATCCTATGCTGAAACTTAACCAAAGGCCAGTAAATATATCAAGCTCTGTTCATACAAATATGGTGGATTGTGATGTAGCAGCAGCTGATTGGCAATAAGCTTAAATCTTACTGGTTTCCAGGTTATTTTATAGCGCAAAGGGGAAAAAGACCCAGAACCTATAAATAAATAAATACTCTTAAGTACTCTTAAGTTTAGTTCACACTACACAGTCTAATCAATTTAAATCAACAAATTTTCAAAAGTTTTTCTTGAGTAGATTCAACAATTACTTTTTACAGTGCATGTGTTTGACTGGTCTATACCACAAAAAGAAAATACTGTATATTACTGTTAAATTCTATGGTAAATGGCTTAAGATTTTACAAGTATGTTACTGTATCGTACTGTTTGGAAAAACAGTATGTTGCTGTTAGAATTTGGATGTAATTTTACAGTCTGTCACTGCTCGAAGTCCATGTTCATAGCTTGATACTGGCTAATATGGCCCACAAAAATTAATTTTGTTATAAATCATGATCATTTCTGAAAGTAATTGAATGAAAACATTCAGGGGGAAAAACACTATCTTATCTCTATTATCCCAATAGGTGGCAAAATAAGTCAACAAACATGATTTAATATACAGTATTATATATATAATCATGATATACTGTGTAATCCCAGTTAAGTTCATTTCAGGTCCAGGTTGTAACAGTACAAAATGTGAAAATAATATATAAGCACTTAAAAATGTATATTTCTTTGCAGTATGTCTTTCAATAGATTATGCAGTATGTTGGCGATATATCCATGTGTACAATCAGAATATAGTATGTAGATGCTGATAAATGAATGGATTCAAGAGGAAATGTGTTTTTTGGTCACTAATCTGGTTTTATTTCTGGCCCACTTGTTCATTTCTTTGGCATGTCCCATGTTATCTTTTCTTGGTGAAACTAGTTTCTCTGTTTTCCTGGTTTCATGGTTGTTAAATTTTTTTAGCTACTTATCTGGGTAAACAGGTTCACAACATAATTATAGATACTTTAATGTAATGAACGTGAACAGAGTCAGAAACTTTAATTTAATGAAATACTTTGCAATTGTAGATTTAAATCAATCATGAGTAACCGAAAGGAAACAGTTACATGGAGGAAACCTTTGAGATGACATGAGGAAGAAACTTTATGACTTTAACTTATTAGAGAATACAGGTTGTAGCTACTGTGGAATAAAAATTCTACTGTACTCACTACTAAAATCTGACTCCAGCTCCACACTGACCCGACAGCTCAGTCTAAGTGAGACTCATAGTTAGTTAGGCCTCAAAACTAAATAAGCCAATCAAGCAGACTAGATGAATGCAGATAAGAGATTTTATTTTGTAATCAGCGCTGACACAAGAATTGAGATGCTCACGCATGAACGTCCCAACAACCTCTCTTCGGGGAACTCCAACTACAGCCTTTATATACATTTCCCTTATCTTCCCAATGCAACACGTCACTGGTTCTTTGCCTAGACAATCCCACCCATCTTTCTTTTTTAGACCTTTTAGACTCTTTTTTACACCATTATCTTTGAATGTACAACTTTTCAAATACCATTATAATTAAAACTTCCCTACATCATTATATTAACAAATTGGGCGTTTCCGCCCCCACCAGTGGGATTGTCTTCGGCCTCACTCTTGCCAACACCTCATTCTTCTTCAGGAGACAGCATGGGTAAGTTCTCAGTCCTTCAGGGGCCAACACCCTTTCTTTTATTACACTCTACACTTCACGGCTTTTCTGATTTATCCACTGTCTTCTACGTATGTACTCTAGATATTTCGCCTGGTACCACCATTGCCATCCAGCACGCGCTGCGTTTACTTCATGATGAGATCACTGCCGCTCCAGGTACCAGCGGAGCGAAGATTGACCATAATAATCTAGGGTGCATCTCTGCTATTGATTGGTCCAAGTTTGGAAAGCCTGGTACCGCAGAGAAGGCCTGCCAGACTGACATCATTCATACAACTATTTGTTCTTCAAAGCCCTTGCAGCCTGTGTGCAAGGCCCGTGACAGGCCAACATGCCGTGTTAAACCTTATATTGTTCTTAAGCTCAAACGACCTAACGAATAAACCTTACCTGAGAACTCACTCCTGCTGTCCCCCGATTATTTCACACTACATCAATCACACACCGCATACATACACTATATTGCCAAAAGTATTCGCTCACCCATCCAAATAATCAGAATCAGGTGTTCCAATCATTTCCATGGCCACTGGTGTATAAAATCAAGCACCTAGGCATGCAGACTGTTTTTACAAACATTTGTGAAAGAATGGGTCGCTCTCAGGAGCTCAGTGAATTCCAGCATGGAACTGTGATAGGATGCCACCTGTGCAACAAATCCAGTCGTGAAATTTCCTTGCTCCTAAATACTCCACAGTCAACTGTCAGCTGTATTATAAGAACGTGGAAGTGTTTGGGAATGACAGCAACTCAGCCATGAAGTGGTAGGCCACGTAAACTGACGGAGTGGGGTCAGCGGATGCTGAGGCGCATAGTGTGAAGAGGTCGCCAACTTTCTGCAGAGTCAATCGCTACAGACCTCCAAACTTCATGTGGCCTTCAGATTAGCTCAAGAACAGTGCGCAGAGAGCTTCATGGAATGGGTTTCCATGGCCGAGCAGCTGCATCCAAGCCATACATCACCAAGTGCAATGCAAAGCGTCGGATGCAGTGGTGTAAAGCACGCCGCCACTGGACTCTACAGCAGTGGAGACGCGTTCTCTGGAGTGACGAATCGCGCTTCTCCCTCTGGCAATCTGATGGACGAGTCTGGATTTGGCGGTTGCCAGGAGAACGGTACTTGTCTGACTGCATTGTGCCAAGTGTAAAGTTTGGTGGAGGGGGGATTATGGTGTGGGGTTGTTTTTCAGGAGCTGGGCTTGGCCCCTTAGTTCCAGTGAAAGGAACTCTGAATGCTTCAGCATACCAAGATATTTTGGACAATTCCATGCTCCCAACTTTGTGGGAACAGTTTGGAGCTGGCCCCTTCCTCTTCCAACATGACTGTGCACCAGTGCACAAAGCAAGGTCCATAAAGACATGGATGACAGAGTCTGGTGTGGATGAACTTGACTGGCCTGCACAGAGTCCTGATCTCAACCCGATAGAACACCTTTGGAATGAATTAGAGTGGAGACTGAGAGCCAGGCCTTCTCGTCCAACATCAGTGTGTGACCTCACAAATGCGCTTCTGGAAGAATGGTCAAAAATTCCCATAAACACACTCCTAAACCTTGTGGACAGCCTTCCCAGAAGAGTTGAAGCTGTTATAGCTGCAGAGGGTGGACCGACGTCATATTGAACCCTATGGATTAGGAATGGGATGTCACTTAAGTTCATATGCGAGTCAAGGCAGGTGAGCGAATACTTTTGGCAATATAGTGTATATCCTCATTTACAAAATTATCTCCCACATTCCCCCCTTTTGTGACTCAAGTCACAACACACTCAACTTGTTCAGACGCTATGCATACATGCCTTATATACGTACATAAATCAGCACAAGGATTATATACTCGTATGATTCGTTTTCAGTGTTTCACTACTATCATGGTGCTAGTAAACAATTGCATTTGAATTATATACTCGTTAAGGAATGTAATAAGTACTCCAAGCTCTGTGCAGGTACCACTGCATGTAGTTCTTCTCAGTCTTGCTATCGCCCACCTCACCCGTTCTCTCACATTTGCCAGTCAATTTCATACCTACCTGGATCCCAACCCTACTCACCAGGTATTCCCCTGGTTACACGCAATCTCCGTTGTTTCCGTTTCACGCCCGGTGACCAGCAGCACGACCGTGCCTGCCTTAGGTTGTCCCACCCAGTGAGACCTTACCCGTCTTTGGCTAACTGGCCTTCTTCTCTGGTCACCGGCTGCCCCCTGTTTTTTTTGGGTAGCAGCTTTCCCGTTGCCCAACACCTCTGACTCTGGTGCGGCTTTTGTGTTGCTGGTCTGTCTTCTCTTGATTCTTCAGTAGGGCATTATTGGGATCTGTACCATGAGCCAGATTGGAACCTCAGTCACTCTGTCCTCAGTCACTCTCGAGATCTCATCACCTTACCTACCCAGCCACTGTACCTGCAGAGAGCTTCAAGTGTGCAAACATTAAGTATCAACTAACTCTATGTTTATAACACATTCAGTAATGTCTACCACTCGTTCCCACACGACCAATAAGCCTGAATCATTATTCCCTTTAACCATAAATCAGCAGTTGTCATTAAGATGCATAAATGAGTAACATTCAATCATTCAGTAGTCATTATAAGACTTCTCCAGTGATCCCGGCACATTTGACACTCGGCATACGGATAGATTCATATAAGAAGCTGATTACGCTTTTTCATCAGTAGTATTTCAAAACACACGTAAATGATAATAGTGTTGCATGCATAAACATTAGTGACTTAAAACACAATATAATACGACACGCCAACATAACACATCCCACATCCTTTCATGATGTCCCCTGTTGTTCTTCTGCCCATGTGACTTTTCGCCACGTAGAGGGGCCATTGGGGGGCTAAGGAGAGGTTACTAGCACATCACTTAGCCCCTGCCCGATGATTGGAACGGCAAGGATCTCAGCAGCTCCATCATTCGTCTAGGAACATTGGTCCACAATACATCTTCTCCTAACTTGACTGTAATGACCTCTATTCTCTTTCTAAGAGGAACGCCTATCCATATTCCGAACCTTCTCTTCCTCCTGTACGCTAGATTAAGTAACCGTTCTACACTATAATGTGCATGTTCTACCACAATAGGTAACTGCGCTGTCTGCCTCGGAGTGTATGCGAATGTTTGTATCTCTGTGATGTATATCCTGTCTGCGTAAATCTCCCTCACCGATGTACGTCTGTCTATAAAAGGGTACTCTAGTAATCCTACATTTGGCTCCCACTCCCCCAAATCGTTTTTCAACAACCTACCCCATAAATACCTCCATATATGCCTCCAATCCCCCTCCATTATGCAATCATCTTTATTAAGTCCAATTCATCACTGCCATTGCTGGGTTTAGACGGAGACTCAATCTCATGTGTCATCTGAACATATTGGCCAAACAATGTGTGCGTCATCTGTGTAATCATGGAACGCAGTAGTGGAACTACACAACACAACAGAACTGCAAGTATCACCAAAACCACACCCACAACTGTTCCTATCCTAAGCATGACGGCTCTCCAATTTGAGGAGAACAACCATGCCAGCCAATCCTTTGTTGGTTTATATGTGTTTTCTACGTGCTCATCTCTAAGATCTTTCATCTGCCTCAATATTTTACTCAGGTTACCCTCTGGACCAGTATGCATTGGAATGTAAGTACAACATTGGTCTCCAAACATGGTACACACTCCTTCTTCCGGGGCTCTCATGGTGTCCAGGATAAGCCTGTTCTGTAAGGCCATGGTAGATGTTGCATGTAGTTGTTCTTGAATCAAATCCAATGCTTGTATTGTGTAGTTCATGAACCTTTGTTGATTGTACCAAATGTAGTTAATCCATCTCACGTTTTTACCAATCTGTGCCCATGGCAAGAAAAAGGTCAGTGCTCCTGCTCCTGGTCGACCAATGGCAGCATGTTCATCAGGGACTCCCACCGGAACCCCTCTCCAATCCACATAAACCCCACTGCTCCTGTCAAATCGTCCCAGGTCGCGCTTAATTCGTCGACCTGATGCATTAATCTCCTTTTCTTGCAGCACAGTTAGTTTTCCTGTCAGCACCACTGTTGCACAGCATCCTCCCCATCCGGGTGGCAGGGTCTGCCTAGCAACACTATATCCACAATACCAGAATACATCAGCCAGCAGCCTAGTCCCATTAGATAGGTCAGGCTGGTTCAGATCAATATAGTCCTTTTTCCACTGTCTCCACACGTTAATCTTCAATCCTTTTGTATCTGCCGTCATGTCACAGTCTTTAGAAATGTTGCCGACGAACACCTGTGATCCGTTTGAACATACACAGAATGGGTATCTCTGTCCCTGACGCTCACTCACTCTGATGGGCGGATGTCCCTCAGTCCCGATCTCCTCATACTCACAGGTGCTATTCAACTTCTTCAACCTGGTTGGGCCGTAAGCACATGAGATAGAATGCATAAGACAAACGAATGGGCATAGGTGGCGTAGGTTGTGCTTGGTGCTGTTACAACCTTCTGGTCCTCTCGTTGGAAGAACCCTGGGAGCTCGCGATGTCCTGTCATGGCACACTATGCACGAGGTGTTTCCTGCTTCGTGTGCTGTGTAACTTAGCCATTGGTAAAACAAGTTGTTTGTCCACAACTCCTGATCTAATCTACTCATAAGGCTCATTGACTGTGCAGTGTCTCTGCGTACTCTGGGCAGTGTTGTTGGTGATTGCTCAATATAATATATTCCCCTAGTTTCATCATTCATTTGTTCATCATCACCAAAGACTCGCATAAGTGTGTATGTCCATAGTCCTATACACAGCAGTGCTATTATTACAAGTACCAATAAGCCCCAGACCGTTCTGTTGATTCGATCACCGTTTCCCTCCTCTTCATTTATTTCTTGCTCATCGTTACTCTCTCTCCCTTCTCTTTCAGTGTTCTCGCCGTGCACGGGCTCTAGTTCTATAGGCAGGTCCTGTATCTCCCACATTGTGTTGTGAATGCCCTTCCCTTGGGTCTTTTTCTTCTTGTTCTGCTGGACTCTCCCATGGTTGATACTCCTGGCTCTGCGGGTGGGGCGCTTGTACCGAAGGGGGTTGTGAGGCGGGAACAGCTGGATCACGCCTTCGCGTCTCGAATTCCCTTATCAGTGGATCCTGCTCCTGCGCTCTTTCACGTCTCGCTCCAGCCCCTGGATCTGGTGCTCTGCAACAGTGATTTAGATGAAACCAAGCAGTCTTACCTTCGACCTTTACGGCTGTTGGAGTAGCTAAGACAACTTTTAGTGGTACAACTCGTCTGGGCTCATTCCATCTTCTCTTGAAGACCTTGACATACACCCAGTCTCCTGGTTTCACAGTCCTCAGCTCCTCGTCAATTTCGCTCGTCCTTCCCTCCGTAGCACCTTTCACCTGTTGGAATATAGCTCTGTGTATTTCAGTCAAGTGCTTCACATAATTGCCAAGCTCACTTTCAAGCTGCTCCAGCGAAGGGCCCTTATAGGGCCCTCGTAGATAAGGCACAGGCATAGGTCGTCCTGTAAGCATTTCATGCGGGGTTAGATGCGTCATTCGGTTAGTTTGCATTCCCATGCTCATCAGTGCTAATGGCAAAGCTTGCACCCAATTCATTTTTCCAGCTTCACAAATTTTTGCCAGCTTCGCTTTTAATGTTCCATTGGCCCTTTCCACCATTCCCTGCGACTGTGGGTGATAGGCACAGCCCAATCTGTGTCGTATTCTTAAATACTGGAACACTCTTCGAATCACATTGTTCACAAAGTGAGTACCACTGTCTGAGCTGATCTTATCAGGAATACCAAACCTTGGAATCACCTCACGACACAAAAATTTAGCCACTGAATCTGCATCTGCTTTAGCTGTTGGGTGCGCCTCCACCCATCTACTAAACCTATCCTCCACCACCAAAACATACCTTTTCTTCTCCTTCACCTCAGCCATATCCATGAAGTCAATGATCAGATGCCTGAATGGTCCGTCTGGCTCTGGTATGTGACCTATTGGGGCAGTAAAACTTTTCCTGTTGTTGTATTCTGCGCATATTTCACAATGTGCTAACCTGTGATCAACCATCTGAGCTAAATACGGAGACCACCATGCTCTTTGAATCCGTTTGATCACTTCCCCCCTTGCGCAATGGCTCAAGCCATGCGCATCATTAATCAACGATGTGAGAACTGAGAGAGGAGCCACAAAATGTCCCTGAGGACCCCGCCATACGCTTGTCATTACGCGTGCATTCTTAACCGCCCCCCTTTTTATCCACTTAGATATCTCATACACTGAGGCCGAGTTTTGCGCTGCGGCTAAGGAGGTTAAGTCCGTTTCTGGGTAGTCATCGCCTTCAGAGTCGGTCACAAGCATAATGTTGGTATGTCCTAAAGCTGCTGATTTTGCTGCCTCATCTGCTGTAGTGTTTCCACTGGTAACAAAAGAGCCATCTGTTTTATGCGCTAAACATTTGACGATGGCTAGTTTAGCTGGCAGAGTAATAGCATGTAACAAATCAGTTATGGCCATTCCATGCGTCACAGGAGAGCCATCTGCTCTCAATAACCCTCTCTGGGCCCATGTAGGGCCGAAGTAATGACACACACCATAAGCATACTGAGAATCCGTGAAAATAGTACAAGATTTCCCTGCAGCTAGCTTACAAGCTGCGGCGAGCGCTTTTAACTCAGCCAATTGTGCGGAACATGGTTGAGAAACAGCCATAGACTGAACAGTAACAAAGCTAGTCAAATCATTACTGGGCGCTACTATGGCGTAACCCGCCAAGTTCCCGTCTAGGCCTCTAAAGCACGAGCCGTCAACAAAAAAGGTTACATCCGAATGTGGCAAAGGTTGATTTTCAAGGTCTTGACGCGCTTTAGAGTATGTGGCTGAAACTTGCTGACAATCGTGCGGTTCACCATCCAATGGGGTCATCATTCTATCAGCTGGATTAACTGTCTGGCATCTTTGAATTGTCAATTCTGGTGAAGAGAGAATTACGTCGTAACCCGTCTTCCGCGCATGAGTTATCACAAATGTCGGACTGGTAAGCAGGGCGTGTAACGCATGTGTAGTGTACAATATAGTAGGATGGCCCATTGTAATGGTTGACGCCTTTTGATACGCAAAGGCTGCTGCTGCTAATCCACGATAACATGGCGGCATACCACTCTCAATGTTGTCTAGCCTGCAGCTAAAGTAAGCAACATCTGCCCAACCGTTTGCGGTTTCGGGGCTTTACGGACCGCCTCTAGATGCGTAGGCGACAGCTTACGACTAGTGCCATGCAAAACTCTTCCTAGATACTCTACTTCCTGTTTGCAGAACTGTAACTTTTCCTTGCTCACCTTGTGTCCGTTTTCTGCTAAGAGTCTCAATACTTTTAGGGAGTCTGCCTGGCACTGTTCTTTAGTTGGGCTACAAATCAAGATGTCATCAACATATGTCAGGAGAAGACTATCAATATCCAATGAAGCTAGATCCCTAGCCACAATTCGATTGAAAATTGATGGGCTTTCACAATAGCCCTGGGGCAATCTCGTGTATGTGTACTGTTGGCCGTTATACGTGAACGCAAACAAATGTTGTGAATCTGGATGCAGTGGAATACTGAAAAATGCTGAACACAAATCAATAACCGTGTACCATTTAGTATTGCCTGGGATGTTGGAGAGTAACGTATGTGGATCTGGGACTATGGGCGCTTCTGCCTCAACTATATGGTTAATAGCACGTAAATCATGCACAAGTCGCCACTTATCTGAGTTTGGTTTTCTAACTGGGAATATTGGAGTGTTGCAGCGGCTATGTGTTGGTATTAAAACCCCTGCCTCCAATAACCCCTCGAGTGTAGGCCCTATCCCTGCCTGAGCCTGTGGTGTTAGTGGATATTGTTTCTGATACGGGTACCTGACATTAAGTTTAAGTTTTATCAAAACCTGTCCTGCTGACTTTATGAGTCCTACGTCCGTAGAGTGCTGAGTCCAGAGCACACTTGGGATGGTGGCTAACAGCCCTTCAGTTTCTGTATCCGATTGTTTATCTGGTGTGATGTCTTTGTCGTCTGAAAGTGGTAACTGATAGATAGGCGACATTTTCTTTTCTATCAAGGTTTGTGTGGCTCTTAAAGTGTCTGTGCCTTTTTGAGAAATGCGCATAAATTTTCCATCCGGTGAGGTGTGCATGTACTGATTGATGGTTGGCTTCCATTCCAGCACCTGGCTAGTTTCTTTGAGCATTGGTCCCAGGTCTTTCGATTCATATCCCCCTGCTACCATCAGTGTGATGTGTGGTATTGAGTTTGTAATCTGGTACCAGCTCTTTAAGTTATTGGGTAACTGAACTGCCGCTGCCACTCCTTGAGGGCCCACGAAGATGTCTGTTGTCACCACATCAAACAGTTTTCCTTCCAACATGTCTGACCATAGTGTTGCATATTCTTCATTGGTGCTGTCAGGGTCAAAACACATAGTACAGTGCAACGGGCTCTTAGGTTCGGTGTAATCCGGCCGCGTAGCCTGTATCCATGGCTTCCACTGTAAATAGCTGGCCTGCAACTCTGATAATGAGGGATTGTCGTTCTGTAGCCAATACACTGTGCTACACTCTGTGTCTGCCTGCGTCCCAGCCATGAGATATTGTTCTGCTGTGGTTCTGTCTGGGAATGTTACCCAGAGGCCTGTAGGGCTGCACTGAATTCTAGCCTTAAATTTACACAAAAGATCTCGTCCCAATAAATTGACTGGTGTGGAGGGTGAATACAAAAGTGGTGCCACAATGGTGGTGTCTTCTAATGTTAGTATCTGAGGCTCTGTGAAATGTAAGATCTGTGAGATCCCTGAGAAGCCTGTTGTTTTGATGGTCTTCCGAGCTAGAGGGAGATTCGAGCCTTCGCGCCCTATACATGAATATGTGGCACCCATTTCGATCATGAATGGAAAAGGACGCTCATTATTGAGTGTTACCATGACAGTTGGTTCCTGTTGCGGATGCAGTGTAGTGGCATACTGCATATTCTCCCCCTCTGGCTTCTCAGGGCCGTTTCAACTCCAATTTGGTGCGGGCCCCAGTCCCGGGCCTATCTGGGGCTGATACATATGTGGGCAGTCTCTTCTCATGTGTCCAGTCCCTCCGCAGCCCCAGCACTCTAGTGGTTGTTGAGGCTGTTGGTACTGAGGATTGGGGGGTGCCTGCGCATAACTCAGTCCTTGGGGCCCTACAGGGCTCTGCGGCGCATATCCCTGCGGTGGTGATCCAAATCGTTCCCACGGCTGCCTTCTCCCTTGCCACCGACCTCTCATTGGGCGTCCTCTAAATCTTCCTTGTGCACCGCCAATGTGGACATTAATGGGTTGAGTCATTGGGTACACCTGGCTATTTTGTGGATGCTGTGAATTTGGTGCTGCCACCTGCGGTTGTGGCATCATTTGCGGTTGCTGCGGTGTTTGTCCTTGTTGCGGCAGCATTTGGTTATTCTGTACTGGTTCTTGGCCTGCTGGGATAACCACTGCGGCTTGTATTTTTCCTGCTTTTTCTCTCTCCTTTTCTTTCTGTCTAGCTCTTGTCAACTCGCCAAGCTGTGTTTTATATAGCTGTCAGTAGGGCCTCTGAGGCTGTTTTCTCGTCCTTTTGTTTCTTTCTGTATTGTTCCACATAATGTATCACATGTGCTTTGTAGGTATCCCAAGGCATGGAGTTTAGACCGACCACCTCATCCAACGAGATTTGGACTGGTTCTGTAGACATTTCTTCAGCATTAATTTAAACAGTCCTTTACTTGTGTCTGTCTCGTCCCATGTTCCACCTGTCTCTTCCTTCCATTTATTCTGATAATCATGAATGAATTTTACTACATTTTCTTCTTCCTTCAGAATCATGTGTTCCAGTTGTCCTGGGTCCATTTTCGTGGGGTAGGTTTTCCTTATTTCATTCCACAACCTATTTCTCCATGTCCCCAGTGCTATAGCATCCCAGCCTGGTAGATCCATTGCTCCTTTTAGTCCAGCTTCATCCAGTATTTCAGCTGTCTTTGCTTTCCCTATTGTTTGGGCTAATATGGCTTTCACATCTCCTATCGACAAGGTATGTCCTGCTGTCTTTTCTTCAAACTTTGTAATCCACCTCTGCCCTCCATTACACATCTCCGGTAGCTGTGAGCTTAATCCTACCATATCCATAAATGTCCATGGAACATATTGCACATCTCTTCCTTTTGTCACCAGGGGATTCATTCGAACCTCTTCCTCGTCATCAAACCCATATCTCTGTGGTGCTTTTAATGACTTCTTGTCCCTTAAGGTTCTTGGTCGCGTGCGCTCCCGTTCCAGCTGCTCCTCCAACGCTGTAACTGAATTTTGTAAGCGCTCTTCTAAATCTTCCAGCTGCTGCGCGAAATTACGAACACTATCCCTCACCTTCTGCTCTCTGGTGTCCCTCTGTCTCTTTATTGCATCTTCCCTTGGCTCTATGTACAGCACTCCTCTAACCTGTCTCTCTGGATCTTCTCGCCAGTATTCAGCACATGGTTGTTTTTCCGGTGGCCCTGTTGTCTTTTCTGTTCGGGATTGATTATACGCACCCTGTTCCTCACTCATTGGTTCATCTCTTTCCCATTCTTCCGGGAGCGTGGGGGGCGCTGTAGGCCCACTCGCACACGTTGAGATATATCTCTCAGCACTGTCCCCCACTGGTGTTGAGTGTGTGAACTCTTTTCCCTTTTGCAAATACTCTTCACTCTCTTTCTTTGCTCTTTGCAGTATCTCCTCTGCCTCCCCTTCTTCCTCATTTTCACTGTGATTTCCCCCTGTTTCTTTGCTCCTTCTAATTTTTCCTTTAATTGGGTTTTCAACTGATATCTCCACGTCTTCCCATCCTGTCCAGTCGGTATAGCAGTCCGTTAAGGTTGGATACACTCCCACTTGTTCCCTGCCCACCACTGGCTCGTTGTAGTTAGGTGGTGGACAGTAGATTGGCGGTGGTCTTTCTATTTCTTTCTCCTCTCTACTCCGCTCTTCTTCCTTCTTTATCGCTCGCTTCACCGCTTCTTCCACTTCTCTGACCTTCTTTCCTTCTCTCATGAACCATTCCAGAATCTCTAATCGCCTATACTTCTTTCCTCTGGATTTATCATCATCTTTGCTTGGCTTCCAGTGTCTCAGCATTTCTCTCACCTCTGAGCAGGCCTTTTCATCAAATGTTCCTTCCACCGGCCACTGCCATGTCCCCTGAGTCCTGTCATGCCATTTTCTCATACACTTCCTGACATACTTCTCGTCAGGTTTGTGTTGCGCTATTATAATGTCAACTGGTGTAGGCTTCTCCCTTCACTCATGATGCACCCCTGTTGTGCCCTGTATGCGCTACTTCTCTCTCCTGGATTCCTGTTGCCTTCTGACCACGTCAGTGCGACGCTGATTCGTTTCACTGTCAAGCTCGGCCTTACTGGATTCTTTCTTATCTTCTCACCGAGCGCATTGATCTTATCAATCAGCACTGACGTTGCAAAACCTCTTTCCCAATGTACAAGTCGCGGTTCTACTGTCACAGTTGCTGTCAATCCCGAACAATAGTTGTACTGGCCTGGTCTGGGCTGGAATAACTCTGCCAGGGGTTCGTCGTCCTCCTTATATGGGTCACTGATGAAATCAAATATTGGGATGGCTACACTGCTGGGCTCAGGAGCGTCAACTAGTGCTCTCAATATAGGACTCAACAACTTGGGGCGCTAAATCTTCCTCAAGGCTTCATACCAGTCTAAGTCAGGGAACGTTCTTTGTAAGGTGTACAGTCCGTCAAACTTTGTCAGGGCCCACAATTTATCTCTAATCAAATCTTCTGGCTGCCAGTGCTCTACTCCTTCTCTATCTTTATATGTCCGCTCATCCCAAAAGTGTGTGCGTATTCCCCTTGTTTCTATCTCCAAGTCTTGGTGAAAGGCCATACAGCTGAAGAAAACAGTAGTGCGCATGCAGTATATGGTGTCAATATAATAGCTCAATACTTCAATAAGGGTAATGTTGTATTATCTGGGTCACACTTTTTACAATTCACTGAGTGGCCCAATAGAATGCAGACCCAAGTTTTAGGTGGATTTTTCCTGAGTATTCTCTTCTGCTGATTGCACAATATCCCTCCCTCGCTAAGCCTGCTTTCAGCCACTTTTGATTTCGTCCCAGGTCCACAAACCGTGTCTCTAGCCATTGAACTCCTCAGCCTATTCATATGTACAACTCTTTTCCCTCACTTATTCTGTATGAAATTCCTCCTTCTAGGGGGATGTCTCTGCTCTTACTCACTCTTTCTTGGCACAATGCCCCCGCACACACACACACACCTCTCCACCACTCCAGAAAGCACTCAATCTTTTTCCACACACACACACACACCCTTGCTCTTTTTAATTCCTCATCATCACCTGAGGGTCTACTGTTAAACTTCCTGCAATGAAACACTTCCACAACGTACGATCCTGCCCCAACTTCCACATGCTAATCCAAACTTCCGTGTATTGAGGACCTCTTGGGGTCATAGGCCACATTAAATTGACCCTAACCATGAGTTTCCCAGCTTCCTTTCTCAACAACTCTAGTGCTGCCTCCGCGAACTCCCTTTCAAACCTATTTGGAAACCTATAGCCAATTCGCTTGAATGGTAGTGGACTGCTAAGACTTAGCTCTAATCCGCGAGTTTTTGCTCTTTCTGTGATGATATTGGGAACTTCCTCACTTAGTTCCTCCAGAACGGTAAAGTAAGCACTCACACGGTGTCGTCCCGTATAGGCGGATACAAACACTTCCACCATTCAGGATCAATAGTGTCCTTCGATGTGCTACAACTTCACATGGACCCCATGGATGTCAAACCACACTTTCAAGTCAGTAGAGGGTGGAACAATTATACGAGCGACAGATACACGTATTCATCCAATTCAATGAGTGCACAACAAATTGAGATGAAACATCAGCTCACACTTGGCACTAGGTCCTCACTTACGGTATGTGGACGCCCGCTTCACTATAAGATTTATTCTAAAGGCTATTCTGGTCCACACCATCACTACCCTTACTTTCCCTTCACTTCTCATGTAATGCACCTCTAAAACATATATATCAAACCTTAGTATGATTACATCCATGCACGGTGATTCCTTTACTCTCACAAAGACTTCTGCCTTATTTTCCCACTCTGTTGCAGTTCCTTTTCAACTTCAGCCCTATCATCCCCACCTGTTTCATATATCACAGTCCATATCAATGTGCGTGCATGTACACACTGGTTTTCCTATACTCTCACAGTAATAGTGTTAGTAGACAAAAGGTTAATACAGTGCTATTTACAGTGCGCACATCCAATCACCATTTATTTTCCTCATGCACTCACACTCACACAGCCCCTCGCACTCAACACACCCACACACTGCATGCAATACAATCAGGACAGACAACAGACAAAGGCCGACAGCAGGCCTGTCCTTATTTCTTAATCTTTTCTTTATTTTCTACCACCTGGATCCAGGACTTTTCTATTCAGCGCTTTTTCTCTTTATATTCTCTTTATCTCTTATTTCTCTTACACCTAGATCCGGGATTTTTCACTATATTTCTCTTTTCTTCTCTTATTTTCCTTTCACTACCACCCGGATCCAGGAATTTTACTCTTCTCTTTTATCACCTGCTACTTGACACTTATTTTTCTTTTTCCAGTGACGGTGTTCACATTCACAGAACTTACTATTCTGCTACTAAACGCCCCGTTTGTGTCCAAATAAGGTCTTTTTCACGGGAATTTCTCTCATACCACCTGGAACCCACCAGGACTTTCAATCATACAGGCCTTTACACATTCATACATTTGACATCATCTAGTCTTTTCAATACAAAACATGCAATTTATCATGTCACTCTATGTGGTTTTAACTTACACTCACTCTGCCTCTCTGCCTCAATAGGTTGGAGCAGAGCTGATCCGACCCTGGGCCGAGCGCCTCCGCCTCCCCAGACCACACACAGCTAATGCAGAAATTCGGTTAAACAGGCTTCTGCCTTACCTCTGTCCTAGTTGGATCCCGTGTCTGGTCCGTGGGTGACGGCCGCAGCCTCAGGTCCCAGGTCTGGGGCTCTGCTGTTCTCTCGTTTTCTTTGAAATCACGTCGGGGTCACCAAAACAATGTGGAATAAAAATTCTACTGTACTCACTACTAAAATCTGACTCCAGCTCCACACTGACCCGACAGCTCAGTCTAAGTGAGACTCATAGTTAGTAAGGCCTCAAAACTAAATAAGCCAATCAAGCAGACTAGATGAATGCAGATAAGAGATTTTATTTTGTAATCAGCGCTGACACAAGAATTGAGATGCTCACGCATGAACGTCCCAACAACCTCTCTTCGGGGAACTCCAACTACAGCCTTTATATACATTTCCCTTATCTTCCCAATGCAACACGTCACTGGTTCTTTGCCTAGACAATCCCACCCATCTTTCTTTTTTAGACTTTTTAGACTCTTTTTTACACCATTATCTTTGAACTTACAACTTTTCAAATACCATTATAATTAAAACTTCCCTACATCATTATATTAAAAATTGGGTGTTTCCGCCCCCACCAGTGGGATTGTCTTCGGCCTCACTCTTGCCAACACCTCATTCTTCTTCAGGAGACAGCATGGGTAAGTTCTCAGTCCTTCAGGGGCCAACACCCTTCTTTTATTACACTCTACACTTCACGGCTTTTCTGATTTATCCACTGTCTTCTACGTATGTACTCTAGATATTTCGCCTGGTACCACCATTGCCATCCAGCACGCTGCTGCGTTTACTTCATGATGAGATCACTGCCGCTCCAGGTACCAGCGGAGCGAAGATTGACCATAATAATCTAGGGTGCATCTCTGCCATTGATTGGTCCAAGTTTGGAAAGCCTGGTACCGCAGAGAAGGCCTGCCAGACTGACATCATTGATACAACTATTTGTTCTTCAAAGCCCTTGCAGCCTGTGTGCAAGGCCCGTGACAGGCCAACATGCCGTGTTAAACCTTATATTGTTCTTAAGCTCAAACGACCTAACGAGTAAACCTTACCTGAGAACTCACTCCTGCTGTCCCCCGATTATTTCACACTACATCAAACACACACCGCATACATATATCCTCATTTACAAAATTATCTCCCACACTACTCAGGCAGTGAGGGCTTAACAGACATACATGAGACAGCGAAGGTTAAAATTCACAGTGTATTTAGTTGGTGCACCATAGGGAAAAAAAGAATCTTTGAGTACAAAATTCAGTGAAAATAGAAAAAGGAGCAAAATAGGGAAAACATGGTTACACAGCCTTGGTTGATGGCTGAAAGGGGCTGAAAGGGGTCCAGGTACGGTGGAGCAGTGACGAGTGCAATGGCTTAGGGATGTCTTCTTCGGTCTCCAACAGCTTTGCCATGCTTCACTCGCTCCACACCGCAGCCATGTGCTCCTCTGCTATCCAAAACATTGATGGTGCTGAACCAGCACAGCCTGTTCAGGTTTTTTATCAAGAAGAAAAACCTTAAAACATGTATCTTCAATTCAGTAAAACTTTCAATATAACAGAACTGTCAAAATTTTTGTACAGTGCAGCTGGATTTCCTGTCACTGTGGGTTAGGGTTAGAGCAGAGTAGCATAGTGCAGAGTCTGATACAGTTGCAGAGGAGATGAACAAATCCCCCTTTTTTCTCAATGGACTTTAATGTTGAATCAGAAAAAAACACTTTAGTCTAAAGTGAACAGTTGTTTTATATGTCTGAAATTAGTTTAGCTCCTGAGATTAACAATGGCAAGGGTTAAATATTTGTGCAGTATGAATGATAGAAGAACAGGCAGAGCCTATATTACAGAAGGTGCTCTTGTACTTGTCAGACCATAAGATAACCAAGTTCGCCATCTTGTGTTCATCAAGAAACATTTCTTTCTTTTCCTCTATTTATGCTATTTATATTCTTGAGTCTACAAAACTTTCCCTAGGTTCTACCTAGCTTTAACCTTGCCATTTTAAAAAACATGTCCCCACCAAGAGATGTCAGAGTGACCATTTTAGCAATTATAAAGGAAACCCAGCAAATCTGTACACTCTATAGATTACACTGAACACCTGCTTAGATACAGAACTGCTCTGAACAGCAGCTGGTCAGCGTATTTCTCTAATATCAATAATGCCAGCTGTAATAATTGATTTATTTTGAAGATGAGAGCCCGACTAGCTTCTTTGTAGTTTCTGTAGTGTAGTGGTTATCACGTTCGCCTAACTCGCGAAAGGCCCCCTGGTTCGAAACCGGGCAGAAACAACCCAAGGCTTTTGAGCTTTGCTTCAGTATGCGTCCACTCGTCCTAATCGGCACCCTGAAGGTGACTGGAGCAGTTTCTCCACAATGGGATGCCTAGTTTGAAATGCTCTTTAGTGCATAGAAAATGAACAAGTGTATACTTCAAATCAAGCAGCGCTTAGGGGCTTTTGATGCAGGCCGCAAGCCATCACTTACTCCGCAATTGGAAATCGAAAAGAGCTCTGGCCAAAGCCTGTCAAATGCAACTGGTGGACTTTGCCGTTCCGTTTTGACTTTCGAGACCGGGCAGAAACAAGCCTTGAGCTTTGCTCCAGTAAGAGCCCACTTGTCCTAATCAGGACCCTGAAGGTGACTAGAGCAGTTTCTCCACTATGTGGTGCCTAGCTTCAAATGGGCTTTAGTGCATGAACAAGTGTTTGCTTTTTCGAGTCGAGCAACAAGTAGGGCTGTTTTTTTTTGGCCTCAGGCAGCAAGCATCCACTTAGAACACAAGTGGAAATCACTTGTGGAAAGACCTCTCACAAGCAGAGAAGCCTTCGTCACACTCTTGCCAAAGCCTGCTAAATGCAGCTGGCGGACTTTCCTGTTCCGTTTGCCTTTTCAAGGGCGGCCCTCATACATTTGCCACGCTCCAACATGCGGCTTAAAAGTAGTGCGTTGGCCGGGAATCGAACCCGGGTCAACTGCTTGGAAGGCAGCTATGCTCACCACTATACCACCAACGCCTGAGGCCGCACACTCATTACTCGGTTGAAGGAACGCTTAAGCCTTTGCGTTGATCGAATAGTTATTTATTTACTTACTTTGTGGTTCCCCCGCCGAAAGGAAACACTTTCCTTCGCTTCTGTTTCTGTAGTGTAGTGGTTATCACGTTCGCCTCACACGCGAAAGGTCCCCGGTTCGAAACCGGGCAGAAACATCTTTTGGTGGTCAGGGGCTTGTGCTTTGTGTCGAATAAGACTCGAGTTTTGCGCTCTGTAGCACCCGTGCCTTGGGAACAAGCTGAAACTGAGATCCGGCCCCACTCCCACATAGTTTCTGTAGCATGACTGTTTTCACGTTTTCTGCTCATTTGCACTGGCGAACAAAAGTCTTGATATTGTCTTTTTTTTGTTTTCTTTTTTGGTTTAATTGATTTATTTTGAAGATGAGAGCCCGACTAGCTTCTTTGTAGTTTCTGTAGTGTAGTGGTTATCACGTTCGCCTAACACGCGAAAGGCCCCCCGGTTCATGCATGGTGTCCTATAAGAGGCTTCAATCCAAGGACCCACCCTACTCCCAGCATTCCTGGGATAGGCTCACGGTTGGAGCTTTGATTTTCAGAGGTTATTTGGTGAAATACACCATGGGATTTGCACCTCCTGGGACCTCTCGATAAACAAGCTTCCAAATGAGAACCAAGCAGCCGGCACTCCAAGTTTCCGTTAGTTTTGTCCCACTCAGGCTATTCCATGTAACATTTTAACAATATAGGAAGGGCTCATCTGGGATCTCTCACACCCAAAGTGAGAATCATAACTCTAGACCAATGAGCCAGATTGCCCTGGACAGGGAACTTGTACACTGATGCAATTTCATTGTACCCTGCAAATGTACATCTTCCTGTTCTATGGGCTCATGCTAAACTTTTCAGTTGATGACTATTGTAATAATTTCACTAACTCCATTTTGTTGGAAAGGAGACATCAACAAGCAGTGTTCTTGGGGATGTGCCCAAAGAACAGAAAGGAATGAAAGGAAGCCAATATTAAGTGGCAGGACCTTGGTTCATTTCATGCAAACAATCAACATTAACTAAATACAAATTAATTTCTTTTCATTAAGTAGCACTGGTTTCAGTAGAGATGAAAATACTTACACAAATAGTGACAATGTGCAAAGCTTCATGTACATGTACAATCTCAGTACTTTTTCCACACCTGTGATATGGTATATTCCAGTGGTGGGCTGTGCATTTCACACCTAGGCCTTCACTGGTGTCCTTCCTGAATTAATCCACCTCTATACCATCATTATGACGCCACGGCAATAGATACTAATCAACCTTTAAATAGCAAAGTATATATTCTCTGATTATCCAATTAAAGGACGGGAAATTGCTGACGTAATTGTATGCCTGATAGATGGCCCCAGTGACACCAACTAGAAATCTGATTGGTTAATTTAACAATTCCATTGCCATTTATTTTAAGCTATGGGCGCCTGCACTATTGATTCTGAAGGCCTTAAGGCAGATTTCTTTCACCCTGGCAACACATGATGTCAGCCAGTGACTGAAATATGATTGGATAAATACTCTCATCATAAATATACACTACTGGAAGCAGCGCAACCAAGAGAAAAGCTATGAAATGTAGAGAATAGACAATTGGGAATAATTTAGTACACTTTCATTGAAAAATATATTAAATATATTAAAATGCAAGTCAGTGATTCAGATCACTGCTGTTTAGGCCAGCAGAGAAGGCCTTGCTGGCACTGACGGCCCACCACTGGTGTATTCCCTCCTTATGCCTAGTGTGTCCATGATAGATTCTGGAGCCACAGTGACTCTGATTAGGAAGATTAATGAATGAACCCATTGTGGAATTCAGTTATGTAATGATACACATGTAAATACATAATTAGTCATAATTAACATGTTTGTGTTGTAGCCTGGGAATTATGTTTGTTGGCAAAATTTCCCGTCTTCTGTTTAGGTCAGTAAAACATTTTAAAACTTTATCTACTGCCATCTGTACAGTGTGTAAGCTCTTCTCTCTGGCAATACAGGTCCATCACAGACATAATTAAACTGATCAAAGTGTGACATTTATAGAATGAGAAATGCAGCATAACTAACCAGGTTTTAGAAATCTTTAGGCAGACTGACTGCATTTACTGTCATGGACTGCTGGACAGTTCCCTGTCAGGACACCAGAGGGTGGTCTGGCAGGGTTTAATTATGTTCCCATGTGTTTTTGTTAACGTTGTATGCACCCTACCGCCCCACCGCTGCACACCTGTTCCTTACTTTTCAATGACTTTATCAGTACCTACTGCTTCTGATTCAGTATCTTCTGCTCGGCCACTGATACAGTACGCATTGATCAGTATAAGTGTGTAGTATAAATACAATATTGATATTCTTCATCTGTCATGTTGACATGGTGACCTGCAACTGCAAATCTGTAACAGTCTGCCAGTTAGAGCACCTGAACTTATTTTAATGATATTTATGGCTTTTGTCTGCATTTTGATGAAGTGAAGTCCATTTGGAAGTCCAAGACAATGGAGGCACCAGACAAGTGCTTTTTTTAATCAAAATACATAAGTATCATCATCATCAAGCACATTGCATAAAATTTACCTCAGGTTTGATTCCCTGACTCCCCTGTCCTCCACAAAACCTTTAAGAGAACAATGGGGAAAATGCCATTGGGATATTTTCTGCAAGGTTGACAATGTTACTTTGGGACACCTTTGAAAATATTATTCTCCTTCCCTAGATTATACTACACCTCTTAAATTAGACACTTCTGAATGTTGTGAATCCCCAAACAAGTTGTACAATATTGTGCCTCTTAGAATACATGACAAATCCTAATTTGTGTTTGTACATATACATGAATGAAAATTCATTCGAATTAATCATGGGAAAAACTGCAGCAAAGTACAATGAATTAAATTTTAAACAGTACACACCAGCAACAAGTGACACAGTGCCTCTTTATTTTATTCTCTTTCTTCAGCTGCATATGTTTCCACAAATGTCTTTTGTGTCTGTGGTTAACTGATAAGTTGCTAAAGGAAGTATCTTTGATATTAAACGTTGAACTTCAAATGAATTATTTCATAGGTTTTTGTACAGTCTCTCAGTGACTCTGTATCACTGTGCTACTACTGTAAGAGCACAGTGATAGAGTGCAGAATCTGAGATCTGCAGATGTTTGATAGTGAGTTCAGTAGAGTCTGGGGATGTTTCTGCATTGAATCGAGAGCCAGAGGGGTTGTGCTGAGCTGAACTTGCTGACTTTGCACCTTTAAGCAGTAAAAACTGTGGTGCGCTGTTAGGATATTGTCTGTACCAGTAAAGCAGAATGCTATCACTGCTTGATTCATATGAACATCTCAGAGTAACAGTGTCTGTTTCCTTCCCCACAACGTTGATATCTTTGTCCTTCGGCCAAATTTTATCAGCAAAACTGCCTGTTATATTGAAAAATTATTAATAAAGATATAATACAAATATCAAAACATTCAAAAAATGTTTTTGTGTAACACCAAAAACACTGACATTAAAAATAAATGAATTAATTCTATGAATATTAGTTAATTCCATTAATTAATTGATAAACTGATGAAAATTACCTGTAACTAGAGTGAGAATCAGTGGTATGTATCTCACTATGTACAGTAAGTTGTATAGTTGATCCATTTCTGAACACAGCTCTGTGAGGATTCTGTATAATAGTGCTGTATGTGCTGAACTTTACACGTCTCTAGAAGGACACACCCAGGAAGTGACACTGTTGTGCTGTAACTGTATACAGATCACCACTTCACACAGTATCAGTGAACTATCACCAACACAATACAACATTATTCAAGTATAGCTGAATAACCACAGTCGGGAATTATTGTTCTTTTCTCTTTCATTTGCAGTCAGATAATACAATAAGAATATAAACAGCAGTTAATAAAGCTATGACTGAATACATTTTCTCTATTAAACACAATTCTTTGCTCATGTATTCTGTAGTTTGCTTCTTCAGAGCTTCTCTTATTAAACTATTTGTATTTAAATGCATTTCAGATGAATTTGTCTGAATCTTGTTTACACATGAATATACACATACAATATAAATCACTTCAAAACATTCAAATGGAAATTAGTACGTCATGTTAATATAGATTTATTGATATTAATAACAGCTGGTATAACAGGGTGGATAAGTAACATTTGACAGTGACAAGGTGGGAAGACGAAACAATAGGAAGGGTGTGGCACAAAGTGCAAGGGAAAACAAACAGAAAAGCAGGCTCTGCTGATCCACCTGTCAGCACCTCTCCAGTGGAACTGTCCCAGTGATTCCTGACACGACCAACAGCAGTTATAGTTATGTAGGTGTAATCATGTATACATACATGATAAGTGCATACAAACCCTCTCTACCTCATAAACAATATAAGCAGCTGCTTACTGTCCTGCAACTGCAGCTTAAAAATGTTAGCGGATGAAAATATGTTGTCAGTAAAGCATGAGTACTAGTATTATAATCAGGTCAAATATTATCAGGACATTGTCTTAGCTTAAATGCAGCAAAGTAACATGCAGTTGTGTGTACATGCATAATGACTGTCTGAATAGATGAATAAACATTTGTTACAATGAATCATATAAACTGTAAAGAAACTACATCCCAATACATATTTATATATGTATGTATGTTTATATGACATGCTTGACATGGTTCATTTTTTTCTGGTCATCCACGTCATCCAGATCTTCTGTATTTGTATTATTTTATATTAGATCATATATTTAAATTGCATTTACAGCACTGGGTAGTGTGATGGATTTATAACTCCCAATGTATTTCTATGTTAAATGTTGCTGAGTTTGTATTTGGGCATGTTATTGTTTTAAAGAGTTGTTGAAAACAGTGATAAACCTCAATAACTAAACTGTATTGGTTGTTTCAGAAACATTACATGACAAGAGCATACCTAATATCTGTGGTCTCTGGGTTTGTAACAGTGTTCAGAGTTAAAACTGAATTGAATTGAACTGAACTCAAACTGGACACTGTGCACAAGAGAAAAAAAAAATGCTGGACTAATATATAAGGCAGTTCTAGTCACTTGTGTAAAAATACCAGGAATTGGTCTGTAGTGGTTATACCATCTGAAGAGATAATTCTATGTGAAGTGCAGGTTTCCTGTGTGATGCTTTAACACAAACAGATTAAAGTACACACAACATATGAAATGAATTGACAAAACACTGCAGTGTTAAATTACACAGATATACTCCATCCCAACAGAAGCAACAAAGCATGAGAAGTCTAATTCTTATATCCTGCAAAGCCTCAAACTCATTCCTTAGTTCTGGAGATTTCCTCATTACCTCATCACTGGTCTGAGTGAATTATCCTAGATGCTATATATAGTTCAATGTTATATATGTGGAGCCATAGCTTGTCTTTAGTGCACTTCTAATTTAATTAGAAATTGCTCCTAAGAGTGAAGGAGAGTGTGAATGTGTGTGCATGATGCACTGTGAAAGACTGGCATCCCATCAAGAAAGGAGCTGTCTCTAAATAATACAACATTTACCAGTAATATAAACTAAATTAAAAATATACATTTTGAGAGAGAAAGAAAACTGTGTGAATGTTTTTGTACAGTGCAGCTGGATTTCCTGTCACTGTGGGCACCAGAGCACAGTAATATAGTGCAGAATCTGATACAGCAGCAGAGGAGATGATCAGATCCACTTTCTTATCTTTAAGTGTAGCATTCATTCTTCGGGGAATGTTAGCACTTAGATCTCCATATTGGTGAATATAAAGAAGGAACTCAGGTTTAGATTTTGTATATTGTCTGTACCAGTGCAGAGAGAATCCTGTAGCACTTGTTTCATATTCACAGGACAGAGTAACATCATCACCTTCATCTACAACTTCATGGGTGAAAAGTGGCTTTATTGAATCTGCCATGGAGTCACCTGTCATAGAGAAGAGAACATAAAGTTTAACACAATCAAGCCAGAATTACACACAGAAATCCTGTTTTCTATAACACCAGACAATTAATAAACAATACATAATATCTAAACTAACAAAAGGTGTTAACTCACCTAGTGAAAGCCACAGACACATGAATATAACAGTGAACATGATGACTGGTTTTAGCTGAATGAAAAAGCTCTTTCTGTACTCTAATATATTACCATGATAAATGTTCAGGAAGCTCCACCCCCCAGCATCACATGACAGTGTCTCCAGTGTTGATGACAGTGAAACATCCTGGCTTTACATTAAGCCTTGTTTGGGAAACTGTGCTGAAACTCTTTACATTGTAAACAAACAAAAACTGACAGCAGGAAAAAATGATACTAATAATTAAAATGAGTAAATATTTTATTTTATTATTTTTTATATTTTATATTTTTTATATTGTACAACAATAAATAAGGCTATGTCAGAGTGTGCATAGAGAGGTATGTGCAAGTTGTATTTACAACAGATAAAGTGTAAAGTGTAATCATAAAGCACAGTAGTATAGAGCAGAGTCTGATACAGCAGCAGAGGAGATCCACTTGTTTATCATCATGAACTTTAGCAGACATTCTTGGGGGAGTGTTGGGACTTAGATCTCCATTGTGATAAATATAAAGAAGGAACTCAGGTTTAGATTTTGGATATTGCCTGTACCACTGCAGATTCTCTATAGTACCACTGAAGTCTTTGTAGCTGCAGGACAGAGTAACATCATCACCTTCATCTACAACATTATGAGGGAAAAGTGGCTTTATTGAATCTGCCATGGAGTCACCTGTCATAGAGAAGAAAATGTAATGTATTTAACCTTTACACAATCAAGCCAGAATTACATACAGAAATCATGATTTCTAACAGCACACAATTAATAAACAACACATAATATATAAACTAACAAAAGGTCAATGTTAACTCACCTAGTGAAAGCCACAGACACATGAATATAACAGTGAACATGATGAATGATTTTAGCTGAATGAAAGCTAAAAGCTTCTGAACTCTTTTTGTACTCTGAAATATTAACATGATAAATGTTCACGAAGCTCCACCCCCCAGCATCACATGACAGTGTCTCCAGTGTTACTGACAGATTGTTGATCTTTACTGAAACATTCTGCCTTGTTTGGGAAACTCTACTGAAACTGTTTACATAGTAAACAAAGAAATTATTCTATTATTGTATTTATTCAATTTTATACAAATTTACTAACAATTAAAATGAGTAAATATTTTAGTTTTTATATTTTATAAGTAGTGTCTTGACTTATGGCATTTATTTGTTTGTTGTGATAAAGCATGTTTATTAGAGTTCATATTATTCTGCAAAGAAGTATTTATAACAGAGTCTACATCTTTGGAGGATGTGAGCAGAGTCCTAGCACCTGACCCACAATAAGATAACTCACTACACCATCTTGTGGAGAAATAAGAAAGACTTGGTTTTTAAGGTAATTGAAGGTAATTTATTTATTAATGACATTAATAAATAAACTTCTGAACTATAATTAATATTATATAGTGTATATATTTAGTATTTTGTGCATTTCTTTGTATAGCCTTCCCATACAGAGTTCCATAGAGTTCCTGTACTAAATCGCTGTTCCAGTTCACTTCAAATATTTTTCCATCTGATTTTATTCAGTAGGGTTAATTAAGTGTAGTGACCAAAGAACAAAACTGGAGCTATGATTGCACTGGTGTTAATTACAATCATACAGGTCTCACAAACAGAATATTGTCTATAGAGAAAAAGAGCTGCAGAGGAACAGAAACTTTTCCTCCAACAATTTTCTTCATCTATTGATCAAGAGGAGAATAAACTGTGCACCTGAGCCTTTCCTCATTAATGTTCAAGAACACGTCTGTTATAAACAATCAGCTAAAAGAACATTCTCACTCTAACTACATTTCACTGGCAATCAGAAACTGATATGTATTTATTTTATAGTTATGTTTGGTTACTTAAAGATGATTGTGATTACATTAAACAGTGTATTCTGGGTGGATGAATTGTTGTCAACAGCCTTTACTATAAATACACCAATTTATTTGAATTTATTGACAACAATTTATTATTAAGCAACTTAATTAAAATACTTGTTCTTTTGGTTTGTAACTTGCAAACTAAAGGACATAGCAATATCAGCAATAGTGAAGAAAACCAAGTGGGCATAATAACATTGTTATCCTGAGTGTTTAGTTAGTTTGTGTTTATTTTTTGAAATAAACATCATATTTATTCATATTCATGACAACTCTGCTTTACCTCACACAGCAACTCTTTCTCATCTACTAGACAATTAGCAAATCTTAGTATGCTAAAACTACAGTAAAACCAAGCCCCAGATCCATAAGCTGCAGCTGCAACCTAATGAATGGTCATTCAATCAGAGTTTATTTTTAGTAACTACTTTATCCTGGTCACACTTCCACAACTGTCTATATACATTATATATACACACCTTCATTCATTCATTCATGCTTTGTCCTGGGCAGGTGAATCTGGAGCTTCTCCCAGCAACACTAGGGATGATGCAGGAATACACCCTGGATGATACAGCAGTCTAATGCAGGACAAAATGCACAGACACATTCACACACTCATTCAGACTTAGGGGAAATTTAGTGTCAGCAGTCCACCTTAAGTTGGAACGTTTAAATCACAGTACAAATAAGAAAACAGAGGACAAGCTCAGAAGGCTAGAGTCATCATCCCTCCATCAAATAATTATGTTTAAGATTATAGACATTACCCTTATGTGCAATCAAACCTTGTCACTAATTTTTTATTATTTTTTTATATCTGTATGATCAAACTCACATCTGTTCAAATGAACATGCAGAATAAACATTTAATAAATGAATGTAGATGTAGATTTATGAATTAAAGTATAGTTGTGTTAATCCCTCATTTTCTTTTCAGGCTATTAGCTCCAGCTGCAAATGTTTTCACAAATGTTGTTTGTGTCTGTGGTTAACTGATAAGTTGGTAAAGTGAGTCTCTTTCGTCTTCTGTGGTTTTAGAAACTTAATATACCATGTTGATGTTTTTGTAAAGCCTTTCAGTGACTCTGTATCACTGTGCTGCTACTCTTAGAGCACAATGATAGAGTGCAGAATCTGAGAGCTTTAGACCTCTGATAGTAAGTTCAGTAGAGTCTCTGCTTGTTTTCGACTCTAGTCGACGATCATCAGGAGTGCTATCATCACCTGCATATGACCTTGCGCCTTTATACAGTAAAAACTGTGGTGCGCTGTTAGGATATTGTTTGTACCAGTAAAGATAAATACCATTACTGCTTGCCTCATATGAACATTTCAGAGTAACAGTCTCTGCTTCTTTCCTGACAATGTTTGCATCTGTTGGCCAAATTTTATCTGCAAAGCTACCTGGTGTGACAAAAATATAAAGAAACATGTCAGTGAAGTATTTTTGATTCAGTGAAGTAATTCCAATATTGACTTAAGAAATCAAGAAATTACTAGATTAATACAAACATGCTTATTAATTAATGCAATTATTTAACTGATTAAATATCATTGTAATAATTAATAACTGATTGAAAATTACCTGTAACTAGAGTGAGAATCAGTGGTATGTATCTCACTATGTACAGTAAGTTGTATAGTTGATCCATTTCTGAACACAGCTCTGTGAGGATTCTGTATAATAGTGCTGTATGTGCTGAACTTTACACGTCTCTAGAAGGACACACCCAGGAAGTGATGCAGTTGTAGTATAACTTTTTACAGATTATTACTTAACAATATCAGTGAGAGTGAACTGAGTAACCAGTACAACACAGAACAAAAACACTGTTACTTCACAAACCATTGCATCAGACATGCTATTTTATCATTGTAAAATATTTATTCCTAAATAAAAGGATATAAAGGTTTGACAGCGGCACACGCAGCACCGCACGCGAGTGGTCTCCTTGTTTGTAGCAGTATCCATTGTTCAACTTCAACTGAATTGACTTTATTTTACTGTGAATACTGTGCACAAGAGCAGAAAACAAATGATGCACTAATAAATAAGGCAGTTATAGTCACTGCTAAAAACCCCAGAATTGTTCTGTAGTGGTTATACCATCTGTAGAGATATTGCTATGTGGAGAGCAGGTTTCCTGTGTCAAGCTTTAACACAAACGAATGAAAGTACACACATTGCAGTGTTACATTACGCAGATATACTACATAACTAATAAGACTAATTAAATCTAATTAAAAACAATTTCTGAATCTACAAAAATCAATGTTAACTCACCGAGTGAAAGCCACAGACACATGAATATAACAGTGAACATGATGGATGAGCTTATAAATGAAAATAAAATTTCTGCAGTCTGATATATTAACATTATAAACATTCATGAAGCTCCACCCCCCAGCATCACATGACAGTGTCACTAATGTTACTGACAGATTGTTGATTCTTACTGAAGCTTTCTGGCTTTACATTCAGCACCACATGGATAAATTTTCCTGAGCACATGGTAAACAAACACAAACTGATAGCATGAAAAATACTTCAATAAAATAAATGAACTAATGAATGTGGAAGTGAGTGTGCATTGTGGGAAGTGGAGTCTGGTACAATGCAGGATGGGAAATTGAAATTTAGGTGTGTATAGACCTAATGACCTGTTTATTAAATAGGATTACAAACAGTTGAGGAGTATTTTACTGTGGTGAGGAACAAACCAGCCTCTTTTCTTTCTCTAATCTATCATTTTTTATCAATATCATCTGTATTGTTGGATTTTTATATCATTATTTTTCATTTAAGCATGAAACTGTGTACAAATAAAGAGTGTAGTATTTATATTATCTCATGACAAACATCCCATTGCAAGTGAACATGTACATTTCATTTTTACAGAAATTGCATGTATAGCCCTACTACAAGTTCAGTTTCCTTTCTGGATTCAAGCAAACTCCTTTCAAGACTTGATGATGTGTTGAAAATGACACTAATTAGCTTGATTGTACAAGCAGAGATTATCAAAACATTCTGATTGGTTCTAGACTTTTTTATATATAAAAGTATTATCTATGTAAGGCTGAAGAATAGCTGTAGTCTTTATAATTGTGTAAAGTATTCATAATCATAATGTCAGCATCTCTGGGGGATGTAAGCAGAATCCTAGTACTTGTCCAACAATAAGATAACAGCCTCCACCATCTTGTGGTGAAAGGAAAGAGATTTTAACACACCAAGGTCTTTTCTGTTTGAACTTAGTTATTTATTTATTTTTTACTCAATCATAAATCTATATCCCAATTTGCACATAAAAAAGCCTGCTGGGAAAAAAGAAGCCATGGTTTTGTTTGATTGTTGGTTTTTTTTCACAAATTATGGCAATAATAATTTTCAGAACATTTCTTTATTCAACTCCTGAACTTGTACAGAGCCTCAGCTGCTTCACTGAAGTTCAGAAATGGTCCCAATTGGACCCTCTGAGTACCTTTCTGTTTAACTTTCTGTCTAATGTAACTTCTGGTTTCCTGGCCAAAATAGAATAGTTATAGAAGAATAGAAGAAGAATGAATGAATGAATGAATGAATGAATGAGCTGTCTACTAATAATCAAATATTATAATAATATAAACTCTTTATAAATCTTGAGAAAGAAAGAGAGACTTCCCCAAAAGGGCATGTAGCAAAACTGTGTGAAAGTTTTTGTACAGTGAAGCTGGATTTCCTGTCACTGTGGGCCTCAGAGCACAGTAGTATAGAGCAGAGTCTGATACAGCAGCAGAGGAGATGTTCAGATACACTTGTTTATCATCAAATTCAGCAGACATTCTTAGTTGAGTGTTGGAAGTTGTAGTTTCTCTTTGAACAATCTGAAGAAGGAACTCAGGTTTAGATTTTGGATATTGTCTGTACCACTGCAGGTAGTCTGATGCACTACTTTTTTTGTAGCTGCAGGACAGAGTAACATCATCACCTTCATCTACAGCTTTATGAGGGAAATCTGTCTCTATTGAATCTGCCATGGAGTCACCTGTCATAGAGAAGAGAACATAATGTTTAAATAATCAACAGGAAATACTTAAGTCAGACCCACACTCTGCATTTTCACACTGCATCACCACACAGACTAATATTTAATATAATATAGTTAATATTTCTGTAATAACAAAAAGTCAATGTTAACTCACCTAGTGAAAGCCACAGATACATGAATATAACAGTGAACATGATGACTGGTCTTAGCTCAGTGAAAATAGTGGAGATCTTTCTGTAATCTAATATGTTAACACCATAAAGCTTCAAAATTGCTCCACCCCACAGCATCACATGACAGTGTCACCAATGTTGTTGTCAGATTGTTGATTCTTACTGAAACATCCTGGCTTTACATTCAGCCTCATATGGGGAACCTGTCCAGAGCACATTTAAGTAAACACATACTGAAAGTAGGAAATAAAGCTCTATTTTAAATCTAAAAAATAAAACTTTCCTGTTCTCACAATAGCATTAGAAGAAGAGAAAGAAGAGTAAAGGCAGTTTTGCAGATAAGTTTCCAGTTTTCAGTGTTTCTGACACAGCAGGTGCCAAAGAAATGACATTAGATGATTATTTATTCTTATGACAGTTTAGTGTTAAGTGGACAGTTGTGTTGTTTAATCAGAATGATATCTCTGAAATTATCTTAGGCACTAAGAGTAACCAGGGCAGGGGTTAGGATATTATATCAGCAGTATGTATGATAGAAGAACAAGTATACTCTGTCACAAAGGTTTTTCTGTGAAAAGTAACTTATAATAAATAGTTGTTAAAAAAGTAACACTAATAAATTAGCAAATTTTATATTTATAAAAAATATTAATTGATCTTTCTTTCTTTCTTTCTTTCTTTCTTTCTTTCTTTCTTTCTTTCTTTCTTTCTTTCTCTCTCTCTCTCTCTCTCTCTCTCTCTCTCTCTCCATTCCTTTGCATTGAAATACTTGTCCTCTATGTGTTATATTCTAACAGTTTGCCAGCTTGTGTGATTTATAATAGCTAATACTATAATTTTCTGTTGTGTGAAATAGTGTGAGCAGTTAGGAATCTGAGTAATGTATGTGAACAGTGAAGAGTTACAGTTGTAATGAAAGACACAATAAACTGTCAGCGGTACACAACTACAGACTTTAAAGTTATTTTAGATCATAGAAACATATACTTGTAAGTACAACAACATCCTGAATTCATTTTTGAATCATGGTTCATTTTCACTCTCTGGTTTTTACGTGTTATTCGGTCGTGACGCCAATGCTTATTTCTGTTAGCATGTCTATGGCGCTTCCCAATACATGTTATCATCAAGCTAACAGACAGCACGCTAACTATCTTCCACATTTTTGTATCAATGTTGCTAGTTATATTCTGTCTTCTCAATTTTTCATAGTTGGATTTATAATAACTCAAATATGCTTCTGAGATGAACAATCAACTTAATGTTCTTTTTTTGTTTTTTTTTATAGCTTTGTAGTGCCTTTATATTAGAGGCAATAAACTTTACAACTGCACAAAGAATTTTTGTCTCTCATTTGAAGAACAATGTATTTGTGTTAAACGCTCAGTAATCCACATTTCCTTCAGCTGCAAATGTTTTCACAAATGAGTTTTAACAAAAAGTTGTTAAATTGAGTCTCTGTATACAGAGGATTCTGTATAATAGTGCTATATGTTAGAATAGATTTTTGAGTGACCTCAAAATATGTTTTCCTACACCCATTATACATATTTTGGAGTTAGAGGTCAGGGCTGTGTCACAGGACTCTAACACCATGTGAACTTTACACTGTCATTTACTAAGCTAGCTAAAGTCAGTGGGCTAAAAGCTGCCACCACTGGCTATGAGAACTGCACTTAGTGCTGTGGAGACTGAGTGAACATGTGGCAGCACAGTGAGAGTCTGGAGTGGAGCAACCATTTCCATTTCAACCACAACTTGTGATTTAGTGAGATATTTTTGCCTGAATATCTTTCTGTCTGCTCAAAGGGTTTAGAGCAGAGAAGTCTTTTCTGTTCAACAAGGCCTTGTGTTTTAATTAGTTTGCTATCTTGTGCTGTCAGCTCTTGACTGATCACAAATAACATGCAACACCAACACTAACAGACAGAAGGAGCACACAGCTGCCTGAGAAAGCTGACTGGCTAATATCAGTGCTGGATCAAGTGCTATTTTATAAACTGCCAAATAATGAAGAGTGAAGTCTTCAGTTCAGTAGTGTTACATTAAAACTCAGTATCTTAAATTATTTAAATATGTATTGCTATTGAATTTGTGTTACCTTCTTATTATTACATCAGGGGAATAACAGCATGAACTTCAGCAGAAATAAATCTTTCCGATTAAAGATTTATTTTTAAAGGATTTGTTCTCTGATTATTCAACCAATAAGCATTCCCAACATAAGAGGATCATTGTTGAAATTCAAATCAACACCAGAGTCTGAGAAATAAGAAAGAAAAGTGTATTTGAATGAAACAGGTATACATCTCCCCCTGCTGAGGAAAAACATGCAGCTTGACTTTTTGTACAGTCTGTTTGAGTTTTGTGTCACTGTGGGCTCCATGGTGCAGTAGTACAGTGCAGAGTCTGATACTGCAGCAGGAAAGATCTCCAGATCTACTTTCTTCTCATTTTTAAGAACTTTGGTGGATATTCTTGGGTCGTGTTTAGATTTAGTGACACCATCTGTGTATTTAGAAGTCAGCAGCAGAAACTCTGGTTCTGATTGAGGTTTTTGTCGATACCAGTGGAAATATTCAGCTGAATCATCATATTTGCAGGTCAGTGTGATGTTGCTGCCTTCACTTGAAGATATGATGGTTTGGTCTGGTGTAATGCTGCTGTCAACAGCACCTGTTATAAAACATTACAACAACATAAACATTTCTACTTTCATTGCTTAAGGGTGTTAATTTTTTTTTAAAAGAATGATGTTTAGGTATCAGGTTCCTACAACATTCACCTAAAGTTTGTGTATAATATAAATGACTTACCAATGTTTTTAACAACTATGAAAATAAAGAAGAGTAACATGACTGTTGTGTCTCTCTTGCAGTAGGTATAAATGGCAGGATCTCCGTGAAACTTTCTAAACTGTATCTTACCACATCTAGCTCCACCCACTTTTACTTACTCATAGTCATGTCAGCTCTGTCACATGAATTTTCATAATAGAATTTATTGAATGTTGTTTAAGGCTGATTTTTACTAAATATAGTGACAGTGACCCTATCACCATCACCTTGATCCTGCTCAGGTGTTTACTGAAGATTAATGAATGAATCCTTTGTGGATTTTAGTTATGCAATGATACACATATTAATGCAAATTGTAATTCATCATATTAACATATCTGTGTCACAGCCTGGGAATTATGTTCTGTTGGCTAAATGTCCCATCTTATAAATAGGTCAGTAGGTCAAGTCTAATCCACATGAAGCCTCTCACCAAAATGCATATAAGATACTCAGTCATTTGAATTGATGTGCTCCCTGTGCTAAAAAGAGAAAAGATTTTTTTTAATAAGTAAATGAAATATGAAAACATCTTGGAACTAATATGAAGTGTTACATCCTGTGAGGTTGTGTTGTATATTCTGTCTTATATGTGTTTAGTCCTTCAGGTTGGTCCCCTCTGTACTCTAGCCCTCCTTACTGCTTCAGCTCCAGCAGTTAACACTTCTGCCAAGGCTGGGATGGAAGCCAGTAACCCCAACTTCAATGCTCACTTGGTGTGTTGTGCTTGCGTGTGTGTTGAGATTCAGTGTTGTGTTTTACTGTTCTGATTTTGACCTTTGCCTGCCTTGACTACAAGTTTGATCTGCTTCTTGTTAATCGTTGCTGCCTTGTGTATATAATCTTTCTTTGCACATGTAAATATTGAGACATTGTATGTATTCACTGGCACGAGGGCTATGACTGTCATTTTTGTTGGAGATGTTCATTTCTTTCTTTTTTCTTTTTATTTAGGTCAGATAGCTAATCTCAGTTTGTTTCTGTTTTGTTATTTGTTATTTGTTATTTATATGACCACAGGGTGGTCTTGGTCCACCCTGAAGTCTTCCCAGTTCACTGTGCTGTACATATCACTACATCACAATATATCACCTTAACTCACTGCTGTGTTGTGACTCATTCCTGTTAACTCTGGGGCATCACATACATGTTCTGTTCTACCTCCTATATACACTATATTGCCAAAAGTATTCGCTCACCTGCCTTGACTCACATATGAACTTCCCAAGTGACATCCCATTCCTAATGCATAGGGTTCAATATGATGTCGGTCCACCCTTTGCAGCTATATCAGCTTCAACTCTTCTGGGAAGGCTGTCCACAAGGTTTAGGAGTGTGTTTATGGGAATTTTTGACCATTCTTCCAGAAGCGCATTTGTGAGGTCACACACTGATGTTGGACGAGAAGGCCTGGCTCTCAGTCTCCGCTCTAATTCATCCCAAAGGTGTTCTATCGGGTTGAGGTCAGGACTCTGTGCAGGCCAGTCAAGTTCATCCACACCAGACTCTGTCATCCATGTCTTTATGGACCTTGCTTTGTGCACTGGTGCACAGTCATGTTGGAAGAGGAAGGGGCCAGCTCCAAACTGTTCCCACAAAGTTGGGAGCATGGAATTGTCCAAAATGTCTTGGTATGCTGAAGCATTCAGAGTTCCTTTCACTGGAACTAAGGGGCCGAGCCCAGCTCCTGAAAAACAACCCCACACCATAATCCCCCCTCCACCAAACTTACACTTGGCACAATGCAGTCAGACAAGTACCGTTCTCCTGGCAACCGCCAAACCCAGACTCATCCATCAGATTGCCAGATGGAGAAGCGCAATTCGTCACTCCAGAGAACGCGTCTCCACTGCTCTAGAGTCCAGTGGCGGCGTGCTTTACACCACTGCATCCGACGCTTTGCATTGCACTTGGTGATGTATGACTTGGATGCAGCTGCTCGGCCATGGAAACCCATTCCATGAAGCTCTCTGCGCACTGTTCGTGAGCTAATCTGAAGGCCACATGAAGTTTGGAGGGCTGTAGCGATTGACTCTGCAGAAAGTTGGCGACCTCTTCGCACTATGCGCCTCAGCAACCGCTGACCCCGCTCCGTCAGTTTACGTGGCCTACCACTTTGTGGCTGAGTTGCTGTCTTTCCCAAACACTTCCACATTCTTATAATACAGCTGACAGTTGACTGTGGAATATTTAGGAGCGAGGAAATTTCACGACTGGATTTGTTGCACAGGTGGCATCCTATCACAGTTCCACGCTGGAATTCACTGAGCTCCTGAGAGCGACCCATTCTTTCACAAATGTTTGTAAAAACAGTCTGCATGCCTAGGTGCTTGATTTTATACACCTGTGGCCATGGAAGTGATTGGAACACCTGATTCTGATTATTTGGATGGGTGAGCGAATACTTTTGGCAATATAGTGTATATAAACCTGTGCTATTTCTCACACTTCATGTCCCAACTTGGTCATAAGAACTAATATTAAGGTGAACATACCTAGAAGAAGCATTAACAGTAAAAGATTAAAGATCAGCATGATAGAGATGGTAATCTGCTGAAAGATAAAGCTGAAGGAGTTTACTGTCATAGCCTGTGGAGCTCCACACTTCCTGCAGCTGACACTGTTGATCAGAATATGTCTCACCAGGGGGCAGAGTGATGCCAGGGTTTATTTTAGATGTAATGTTTTAGTTGTAATTACTGCATCACACTGAGCGATTGACAATGTTATTTTATGATAACTTACAAAATATTTTTCTTCACTAGATTATACTACACCTCTTGATTTAGACACTTCTGAATGTTGTGAATTGTTGACGACAAATCTTTGTTTGTTTTTATACATGTAAATAAATATAATATATATAATTTAAATGAAACATGGGACAAACTGGCCAGCAAAGTACAATGAATATAAAACAGTACACACCAGCAACAAGTGACACAGTGCCTCTTTATTATTTTCTCTTTTTCAGCTGCATATGTTACCACAAATGTCTTTTTTGTCTGTGGTTAACTGATAAGTTGGTAAAGGAAGTATCTTTGATATTAAACGTTAAACTTCAAATGAATTATTTCATAGGTTTTTGTACAGTCTCTCAGTGACTCTGTATCACTGTGCTACTACTAGAAGAGCACAGTGATAGAGTGCAGAATCTGAGATCTGCAGATGTTTGATAGTAAGTTCAGTAGAGTCTCGGGATGTTTCTGCATTGAATCGAGAGCCAGAGGGGTTGTGCTCTTCATTATCTCTTGACCTCGCTCCTTTAAGCAGTAAAAACTGTGGTGCGCTGTTGGGTTATTGTTTGTACCAGTAAAGCCAAATGTTATCACTGCTTGATTGATATGAACAGTTCAGAGTAACACTGTCTGTTTCCTTCATGACAATATTGGCATCTTCATCTTTCGGCCAAATTTTATCTGCAAAACTGCCTGTTATACAGGAGAATATTAATAAAGATATAATACAGATATCAAAACATTCTAAAAATATTTTTGTGTAATACCCAACATACCCCAAAAATAATGCAAGACATTAAATTACATTAATTCTATAGATCATGAATTTAGTTAATTCCAATAGTAAATTGATGAATTGATGAAAATTACCTGTAACTAGAGTGAGAATCAGTGGTATGTATCTCACTATGTACAGTAAGTTGTATAGTTGATCCATTTCTGAACACAGCTCTGTGAGGATTCTGTATAATAGTGCTGTATGTGCTGAACTTTACACGTCTCTAGAAGGACACACCCAGGAAGTGATGCTGTTGGAGCATAACTTTATACAGATCATCACAACACTGGTGAACTGAGACACCAACACAATACAACATTATTCCACTATAGCTGAATAATCACAGTTATTTTTGTTCTTTTCTCACTCATTTGCAGTCAGATAATACAATGTGAATGTACACAACAGCCATGACTGAATACATTTTCTCTATTACACACAATTCTTTTCCACACAAGTGCTCATATATTCTGTAGTATGCTTCCTCAGAGCTTCTCTTATTAAACTGTTTAAACACATAAATACATTTCAGATGTATTGGTCTGTATCTTGTTTACACATGAATATACACATACGATATGAATCACTTAAAAACATTCAAATGGAAATTAGTATGTCATGTTAATATGGACTTATTGATATTAATAACAGCTGTTATAACAGGGTGGATAAGTAGCATTGTTTTGTCAGTTCAGAGCTCTCTTATATAAATGACAGATTTATATCTACATTCACTGTTGCAAAGAAACATTTAATTTAATATGAAAATAAAGTAATGAATAATATAAATGACCTACTAACATCAGTTATAGCTATGTATGTATAATCATGTATAAGTACATACAAACCCTCTCTACCCCATAAACAATATAAGAAGCTGCTTAGTGTCCTCCAACTGCAGCCTAAAAAATGTTGGCTGATGAAAATATGTTGTCAATAAAGCACGAGTACTAGTATTATAATCAGGTCAGATATGATCATAAAACAAACGGAAAGCAAATTCCACTGAGAGTTTTCTTTTTCATCCATTTCATCTATTTATACAATCATACTCAATCATGACTCAGTGTTTTGTAAAAGGACATTGTCTTAGCTCACATGCAGCAAAGTAACATGCAGTTGTGTTTACATGCATAATGACTGTCTGAATAGATAAATAAACATTTGTTACAATAAATCATATAAACTGTAAAGAAACTACATCCCTTTATATATTCATATGTATACATGTATATACACTTGACATGGTTCATTATTTTCTAGACATCCACACAGATGTTCTGTATTAATTGTTTTATATTAGATCTAATATTTACAGTAGTGTGTGATGGATTTATAATTCCCAATGTATTTCTATCTGAAATGCTGCACAGTTGTTTTTGTATTTTTTATATATAAACAATAACATTTCTAAATGAAAAGCAATAATTTATTCAATAGTAACTGTAAAAAAAGTAAAACCAAACAGGAAACAATTGTTGAAAACAGCCATAAATCTCAACATTTAAACTGTATTGGATTTAAAAAATCTATCAATTCACATGATATACTTTCTGTCATATCAGGGGATTAAATGAAGAAAACTGAATTGAATTGAACTTTCTCCCACTGAACACTGTGCACAAGAGCAGAAAACAAATGATGCACTGATAAATAAGGCAGTTCTAGTGACTGGTCTGTAGTGGTTATACCATCTGTAGAGATAATGTTATGTGGAGAGCAGGTTTCCTGTGTAAAGCTTTAATACAAACAAATGAAAGTATACATGGCATATAAAATGAAGCGACAAAACAATGCAGTGTTAAATTACACAGATATACTCCATCACAACAGAAGTGACAAAGCATGTGAGTCTAATTCTTATATCCTGCAAAGCCTAAAACTCAGTCCTTAGTTCTGGAGATTTCCTCATTGTTACTGAGCCATCAGTAGTCTTTTTATTGCAATATATACTGAAGATGGCATGTACCAACATGACATTAAAATCCAGCCTGGTTCGCTTGTGAAACAGCAACCGCATTGAATGGCATTTGAAAAACAGCAAAGTGCAGATGAGCAGATACAACAGAGTCTAGATGCTGGTTTAGCCTCCCAAAGTAATAGCCGCTGGGCTTCACCCATTGTAATGGTACGAAAGAAAGATCAAACGTACCGACTATGTGTAGACTACAGGGCACTAAACGAGCGCACTCTAAAAGACGTCTATCCGCTCCCAAGAATCCAAGACACACTAGACACACTGTCCACGGCAAAATGGTTTAGCACATTGGACCTTGCTTCCGGGTACTGGCAAGTGGAGTTGACCCCACAGGTGAGACAGGCAGCGTTCTACAGCAGGAAGGAACTGTTTGAGTGGAACATCACGCCGTTTGGCCTTTGCAATGCTCCTGCGACGTTCCAGTGATTAATGGACCGTGTCTTGGCTGGAATGCAGTGGGAAAGCTGCCTGGTATACGTAGACGACATCATCGTCCTGGGCAGGAATGTAAAGGAAATGCTCCAGCGGCTGGCACAGGTCTTCAAAAGGCTGTGCCAAGCGAACCTGAAGCTGAAACCCGCCAAATTTTGTCTCTTCTGCCGCCAGGTAGTCTACCTTGGCCACGTCGTCTCAGAGCATGGTATAGCCGCCGACCCAGAGAAGGTGCAGAAAATTCGAGAATGGCCACAGTTTGTGGGTCTCGCATCCTACTACAGGCGGTTTGTCAAAGATTTTTCTGCAGTTGCAAAGCAACTTCACAACCTGTTGAGGAAACATGCCCGATTTCACTGGACCCCTGAGAGCCAACAGGCATTTGATGAGTTAAAGAAGCTGCTCACTACCACTCCCATCCTTGGCTACCCTATGGACAGTGGTGATCTTGTTCTGGACACAGATGCTAGCAATTTCGGAATCAGAACTGTGCTTTCTCAATTACAGCAAGGGGAAGAACATGTACTAGCATATGGGAGTCGGAGTCTGACGCCAACTGAGCAGAATTACTACACCACACGTAGAGAACTTTTAGCTGTGGTGGAGTTCACAGCACATTTTCATCAGTACCTGCTGGGCAGATCCTTCACTGTACACACAGACCATAGTACCTTACACTGGCTCCTGAGGATGAGAGAACCAGAGGGACATTTGGCCAGAGAGGCTTCTGGCTCGAGAAGCTTGGGTAGTATGACTTCAAAGTTGTTCATCACCCGGGGCACTGTCACAAAAATGCTGATGTGCTTTCTCTGAGGCCATGCTGTTCAACTTGCCCATGTAACCTTAAGAATCCCACCTTGAGTAGCCCTCAGCTCTGTCACCAAGCGGTCCAGTGTGACCTTGATGGCAAACCTATACATGATGAACCTGCAGCCATTACCCCGGAGTCTTGTCCAGTGGGGGTAGTACAACCTGCCATTACTGCCAGTACCCTTCCATTCTCTGGGTGGACTACCGACGAACTGCGTTCTGCTCAGACAGCCAATCCAGAAATTACTCCCATCAGGAGGTGGATGGAGGAAGGCAATGAATGACCTTCCTGGGAGAATGTGTCCCCCTATGGCCCAGCAACAAAAGCTTACTGAAACCAATGGCAAAGACTGTACCTGAATGAGGGCCCTGAGTTTTATCCCCAGATAATCCTGCCGCGAGTTTTCTGGGAAGATGTAATGCGCCAGATGCACGAGGAGCCAGTGGGTGGACATTTCGGTGTGGAGCGAACACTGTCTCGGTTGTGGACCAGGTATTGTTGGTACCAAATGCAAGAAGATGTTTCACTTTGGTGTCGCACATGCACATGGGTCTGCCATTATGGGGCACCACTTACACTCCATAGTGACCAAGGCACCAATTTTGAATCAGAGGTCTTCCAGAGCATGTTTGAGTTGCTAGACATTGACAAAACACCTTTCTGACCTCAGTCAGACGGACAGGTCGAGCGATTTAACCCTCTGGGGTCGACGGCATTGAAGACGATGCCAATCACTTTTTTTCTCTTTGAAAGTGTTTTTGTAAATGAAATTATATTGTAGCAACCCAGAAAAAATATGCACACAAACGGTAGACGGTTGTCTTTCCAAAAAGGTTATTGCCAAATAAATGTTTGTTATTAAATTAATGTTAAAAATAAAAAGCAAAGGTATGTCAAATTCTCGTCTCCACACTCACCGGAGCCCCGCCCCCGCACTTAGCGCTCCATTCACATGCAGGATTTATGTAAACGATTCTATTCAGATGGAAGTAAATGCTAATTGCTGTGTTGTTTGGGGGGAGTGATGTGCTAATGCATGCCCATGTCTAACAGAAAAAAAGGGCTTGAATGAAGAAACAAACCAAAAAAAAATCTTCCATATCGTTGTTTGTGTCCAGCATCGAATAATTATTTGTCCGTGAATATCTGGAATGTGGTTGTGAATTTATGACTGAAATAAAGCTGCTCACATCGGTGCATGCTTTCACTTTGCAAAAGGCAGAGTTTATATAGCGAGTATGTATTTGTGCTATGTTGTTTTTCTAGAGTAGGGGAGAGCGGGGACCGTTGAAACACTTTTTGTATTTTCTTCAGTTTCTCAGTGACCGTTTTTAGTAGAAAGCCAAAATTTTAATATATTACACTTAAATCTGTCAGATACTCACCCACATTGTTGTAACATCCGTACGTGTAATAATATATGAACAATATAAACTTTAACAGACAAAGTGAAATTTTGCAACTGACCCCCTAACAGGGGACGGTTGCAACAGTCCACAGGGACAGTTGCAACATTCATTAAAATGTAATTAAAAATACATTATATAACATCATACTGCAATTTCTTTATTTTATTTGTGAACAGACAGGGTTAAATTGGTTAAACTGATAAAGACAAAGAGTAATAAAATAACAGAGGTCATAGGTTGAGGTCATAGGGTCTCAGGTGAGAAATCGATACGGGAAGGTGTCTCTTGGGCAGTTCCAGCAGGTGGCAGTGGTTGAGCAACAGCAGCTGGAGACAGGATCTGCAGGAGGTGTAGGCAGGGCAGATGGAACTGGTGTAGCTGCAGTGGGTGGAGGAGGATGGTCTGTCACCAAAGATGGTGCAAAGTCAACATCTTGGAAGACCTCCCGATTAAATGGCCAAATGCCAGTGCACCTAAAACCTGACTGCACATTTGCTGGTGTTGCTGCCAAAGGGAGGGCCAACCTAACAATCCCATTAATGTCATAAATTGACATTGTCAGCCCTGGGTGGCTCTTCATCCATGAGTCACAGAAGGAGTTCACAGCTCATTTTAGAGGACCATAAGCAGTACGATCCAGTGGCTGTAGTTTGTGAGAGCAGTGAGGTGGAAAGGAAAGCAAGACAATTCCATTGTCTCTACAGTAATTTATTCCTGTCAGAGACAAATGGGATGAGTGGTTGTCCAGTATAAGCAGGACTTTAGCATCCACTGAGGACTTAGTGTGGTGTTGGAAATGCTTCAGAAACATGAAAAAAGTCTTCTTCCAGCATCCACCCAGGTGGGCCATCACGGATAAAATGTTCTTTGAAATGGACACGAGGGAATACAAAGTGAGGTGGGATCATATTCCCCAGTGCAAGCAAGGGTCACAAGTGTCCCTCTTTCTGCTGATGTGGATGACCCAAACTGTCTACCGCCATGCCTGGCAACAATATTTTCTGGGTTTTGTACAGTTGTTACTCCTGTTTCATCCATGTTCCACACATCTTTTGCATGAAATTGGTTGCAACAGCAAGCTGGGACGGTTGCAACACCTTGTTGCAACTGTCCCTACTCTGACAGCCATGATAAAACTTGCTATTCTAGCTAGACACAACAACTTTGACACTTCCTAGCTATGCCTATTAGAAGCTAAGAAAACACTGATTTAAATTATATGAATGAATAATGCTTCACAAAAACAGTTTAGACAGTATGAGAAAAATTCTGAGCATTAAAAAAAATACTTTTTTACCTTGAATTTTGCTTTTTCTAGAAGGAATGGTCACAGTTGGCTGATTTCTTGCAGATGGGGGGAGGGGCTCACTGAGCATGTGCAGTATGAGTATTGTCACTCTAGCTCATTCCTGATTGGAGAAATAAGCCTTGTTGCAACTGCCCCATGTTGCAACCGTCCCTGCTCTCCCCTACCATGATTTTATTATGATGTTACATTTCGTCTGCTTTGCAAAAGTTTCCACTCTTTGTGATCTGAGTATATAATGACTGAAATAAAGCTGTCAGAAAGTCAGAAAGCGTGCACCGATGTGAACAGCTTTATTTCAGTCAACTTTTGCTAAGCAGACGAAATGTAAAATCAATAATAGTACCACAGAAAAACAACATAGCACAAATATATACTTGCTAAATAAATGCTAAATAAAAGTGAAAGCATGCGCCGATGTGAGCAGCTGTATTCCAGTCATCATATACTCAGATCACCCAAAAAAATAGCACGATATGAACAGCTTTATTTCTGTCATAAACAGTGGAAACTTTTGCTAAGCAGACAAAATGTAAAACAAATAATATAATAGTATCCCAGAAAAACAACATAGTTACCTGTGAATGGCCTCAATGTGGTTGTGAATATGCCTTTTAGCAAATGTTCTAAAAGAATTGCATTTCAATGAAAATTTCAGAAACCATGCTTTATTTTTTGTTTCTCTCAACAAAACCTGGCCTCAGTGTACCCTGTTTTTGTAGGAGGAATCTGAATGTATAGGTGCAAACAGCTGAGACATCAATAGGAGTCCTGGGGAAACCTGGTGTCACCTGAGCCAGGTGTCAATAGCCGTTACATATTCATAAATAGTCATTGATTATTCAGTGAAACAGAGGCTCTGTTGAAAAAAGTTAGGCACATCAGTCACTTTACTCCAAATAAAAGGTCTTTCTGAGTGTTATAATTTAGCTGTTTTTCTATGGGCCCACACCCAAGACTTTCATGAACTCAGTCCTGTGTTCAAAACAATCTGCAAGGTTTGTTTATTCTCAATTTTCACTGTTTTTTTCTGCTAGAGTTCAAAATTCTATTTTCGTGTATATGTAATTTGACATAAGCTTAAAAGTCACATATGAATCTAACATACTTACATCCGCCATATTATGAAAGCCCAGTTTGTGCTCTATGTAAAGTTGAAATGTATTAGATACTACATTGGTAAAGATTTGAAATTTACACAAATTTAAGAAGAGCCCAGATTCACTGCAGGTCTTCAAAAAGGCCTCAAACCCCAGAGGGTTAAAGGTACTGCAAAGCAAGCCCAACAGGGGGCACCCGGATTTGAACCAGGGACCTCTTGATCTGCAGTCAAATGCTCTACCACTGAGCTATACCGCCACAAGTAAGAGCTAGCAACTGACAACAGGTGTGTTCTAAATGGATGTCATTTTAATATTGGACCAAGGATTCATAGATTAAAAGTTTCCCATGGCAGTTTCCTACTGCCATGGGATTATCTACACATGATATCATTTGTAGACTTGGTCATTTCCAGACGACTTTTAATGTTGTAAACTGTTAACCAGTTAAGGATACCTGAATCAGCGGAGTCAGGCAGGGGTACACGGATTCATCCAGGGGGCCTTCTGATCCGCAATAAAATTCTATAACATGCACTCTGCTTGGTCCCAATGAAAAGAGTGTCAACTGGTCTAGGTGGTCTACTGGTGTGGGAATTATTTGTTACAATGAAAACAGTCCCTGCTGGTAGACGTGGCATAATGATCAGGGCAATATATTGCGAAGACAGTCCTTGTTGGTGCAGGGTGTGTGGAATTTGTTCATAGCAGACTCTAGGCACCTTAACACAAATCAATTGCCCCTTGAAATCCAAAGCCTATTTGAGCATCTTTGCTATCCAAGAGCATCCCTTCAAGGACACAATTTACCCATCTTTGTAAATTCACCATGTTGAGGTGAGGGGCTGAGTGTTGTCAGAAGGAGCTCTTTCTCCCCGCAGGGCGCGGTAACCATAGTAACCAGTGATTTCCGGATTGGACCTAAGATTTCCAGCCCAGCTACAGCTTAAAACCCGTCCAATTAAAAATGAAATAAAATAAAATAGCAGCCCCAAATGCATACTGTGATAACTAATACATTAACAAACAGAAAACCCAAAACAAATGGGTTAGTGCAAAGGGCACTATTTAGACACACACACACACACACACACACACACTGACAGACCCGCAGCACAGGCGATCTCACCCAGTGTCCAGCTCTTCAAGTGCTGCAGAAATCCGCGGAAGTTTTGATAATTTTATGATCATTCCTAAATATCATACAACATTACATTAGTAATATTGACTGTCAGATACTGAGTCAGGAAGTGGTCACATGATGAACGAACGAACGAATCAGACCCGAAGACGTTACTGACTGCAGAGCCGAAGTCTATGAGGCTGTCACGTGACGAGCAAGTTTCCCCGCACAGAACCAGATAGGATCTTGCGCATGCGCGGTCAATAAAAAATGAATCTCTCCCGAGTCATATTAACGGATTCATTCAAAATGAACGAATCTTTCAAGGAACCGAATCGGAGCCACGGAGGCCAGCTGTACGCCAACCGCATCTTGTTAAAACGTAAAGAAAACAAAAAAAATCTCTGTAATTCACTTATGGTGTTCTAGATGGCTACTTAATTTACACCTTAACACGAAGCAGGATGTAAGCCTAAACATGTCCTGTTCTCCAAAAAAGATGATGTACTGTACGTTTCCTCCCGCCGCCCCATCATAAGTGCTTCTTCTCATCGCAGTTTCATAATAACACATCTAACATTCTGTCACGTTCCTTACAGTAAAAACAGCTTGAGTAAAATAAAGGAAAGGTTTGTTTACCGGTTAAAAGGTTTGCATTACTCATTACGATATTTATCTTAAACGTCAGAGAGACCCTGATGTTTCTAGTGTTTTTTTGTTCTGCTGTAGGTACTTGTGCTCTGAGACTCTGGGACTCAGAGACTGAGGGAGATGTCTGTTGTTCTGTCTCTGCAGGAAATTGAATCGCTTTTGGGATTTTCTGGCCCAGAAAAGATCCTAGGTGATTTGCACCCCCATACCTCAGACCAGCAGAGGAGTAATTTCTCAAAATGCCATGGTAATGCAAAATTATTAGTAGATCTACTTTCAATATAACAAAACTGTGTCAGTGTTTTTGTACAGTTCAGCTGGATTTCCTGTCACTGTGGCCCTCAGAGCACAGTAGTATAGAGCAGAGTCTGATACAGCAGCAGAGGAGATGATCAGATCCACTTGTTTATCATCAACTTTAACAGACATTCTTGATGGATTGTTGGGACTGATTGGTGTTCCTCTTTGGTGAATATACAGAAGGAACTCAGGTTTAGATTTTGAATATTGCCTGTACCAGTGGAGGTAGTTGTTTGCTGAACTTGTGCTGGGTTTGTGTGTGCAGGACAGAGTAACATCATCACCTTCATCTACAGCTTCAGGAGTGAAACGTGGTTCTATTGAATCTGCCATGGAGTCACCTGTCATAGAGAAGAGAACATAAAGCATTTAACCTTGAAATAATCAACAGGAAATACTTAAGTCAGACCCACACTCTGCATTTTCACACTGCATCACCACACAGACTAATATTTAATATAATATAGTTAATATTTCTGCAATAACAAAAAGTCAATGTTAACTCACCTAGTGAAATCCACAGATACATGAATATAACAGTGAACATGATGACTGGTCTTAGCTCAGTGAAAATAGTGGAGATCTTTCTGTAATCTAATATGTTAACACCATAAAGCTTCAAAATTGCTCCACCCCACAGCATCACATGACAGTGTCACCAATGTTGTTGTCAGATTGTTGATTCGTACTGAAACATCCTGGCTTTACATTCAGCCTCATATGGGAAACCTGTCCAGAGCACATTTAAGTAAACTCATACTGAAAGCAGGAGTTCAGGTTACTGTCAGTTTGTGTGCAGTTTTACATCATCTCCAAAAACATGACAGTAGGACATTTTTCTAGGAGAAATAATGCTTTTGTATGAATGAGTGTGTGAAAGGGTAAGTATATGGTTTGTATATGGAGCTCTCCAAAGGGTGTTTTCCTACCTCATGTGAACAAAGTTCATACCATATCAACCATGACCATGACAGAATCCCCCAAAAGGGCATGTAACTTTCTCTAAAGCATTGGGAGAACTTCTTTCAGTATAACAAAACTGTGTCAGAGTTTTTGTACAGTGCAGCTGGATTTCCTGTCACTGTGGGCTGCAGAGCACAGTAGTATAGAGCAGAGTCTGATACAGCAGCAGAGGAGATGATCAGATCCACTTTCTTACTCGTTTTATCTTGCTCTTTGTTAAGTTTTATGGACAATCGTGGATGAGGTGGTTGAGCCTCAGTGACATATTCACTGCTTTCATCAATCAGCAGCAGAAACTCGGGTCTTGATCCAGGTTTTTGTCGATACCAGTGGAGTCTGTCAACTGATCCAGTATATGTGCAGGACAGTGAGATGTTGCTGCCTTCCATTGAAAATACATTGGTTTGTTCTGGTTTAATGTTATTGTCAGCAGCCTCTGCTATAAAAACATTACAACAATATTTTGATTATTTTAATCATAAATGACACATTTCACATGAAAAATTGTGTCTTCTTATTTAGAAAAAATAATATTTTGTGTGCAGTGTATATGACTTACCAACATCAGCAAGAGTGAAAAACACCACGAAGAGGAACAACATTGTTTTCCTGAGTGTTTAGTTCAAACCTCTAGCTTTAGAAATGAATGTCAGTGTTACTATTTGATGTACATCTCCACCTCTAGCTCCACCTACTTGTATTTATGTATATTCATGATTCATAACTGTTCTATACTGTATACTGTTTATATAAATCTGTAAAAATGTTTTTGTATTAAGGTCCTAAGCCATGGATTCACTCATACCATTTACTCAATTTTCCTGTGATATTTTGACATTGTTAGTTACATCACTTGTTTTTGGATCTCTCTCTCTCTCTCTCCCTCTCTCTGCCTCTCTCTCTCTCTCTCTCTCTCTCTCTCTCTCTCTCTCTCATTAATAAAATGATATGGACATTCAGTAAAGTCCTTTCTTTAGTAGTTGGTGTTTGTGACTGCACTGTGTGACACTGGTTTTGTTGGTGTGTAAACTAAACCCATCACTGGGTCACACGGTTATCACAGTGTTTTGCATAGTGCTACTTTCCATTAGTAATTTTACAGATTGTTCTATTGCCTAATTGTTCTGTGAAATTCTATCTAAGACAGTTTTACTGGATTAAATGTACTTAGCAGTGGTATTTATTGGTTTTGTGTGTAGAAATCTGTTTTGTTTATTTACCTTCCTCTGTGTGTCATTTGTACAGCAGAAGGTGGCTTATTGTTAGAACCATTAAAAGAATAAGGTTTATTTGAGAATACAGAAGAAATATTCACACAAAAGTATGTCTTCATAACCCCCATATATTTCTCTTTAAATACTGCTGAATTTGTCATTTTCATGTTTGAAAGCAGCTATAAAACTCAACTCCACTGAATTGGCCATTAAGAATTTGTCTCTGATCTGACTTTGATTTTAATGTATTTGATATAGACATCTGCTTAATAAAGCCACTGTGAAAAAATTAGTTTAGCTGATGGATCCAGGCACAGCAGCTGCACTTTGCAGTTTACAGAAAAGTATTGATTCACCCCTAATTATTAACAGTAGTACAGATTTATTATCAAATATAAATAAATAAGATCATCTGTGACTTGGGGCCTGAAACAAAAATCTGACTGAGTTTCCTAAACAGACTTTTTTTTCTTCCTAAACTTTTTTTACAGGTTCCACAGATGCAGGGTCTCAGAGGGTAACAGACATATTCCCAAAACCCACAACAATTAAGTGCTGAAGTATTTCAATCAATGTCAAAAGCACACTGGGAAATCAAACTTGTGGACATTCTTATTATTCAAGACTCAAGACTCAAGACCAAAGTAAACCTGCACAGAAACATATGTTGAACACGTCAGATCTCAAGCACAATAAACACAGAAATAACTGTTCATCAAAGAATTCATATTTTAGAATTAATATTAATAAAGCTGCCACCACTGGCTATGAGAACTGCCCTTAGTGCTGTGGAGACTGAGTGAACATGTGGCAGCACAGTGAGAGTCTGGAGTGGAGCAACCATTTCCATTTCAACCACAACTTGTGATTTCAAGTGCTATTTTATAATCTGCCAAATAATGAAGAGTGAAGTCTTCAGTTCACTAGTGTTACATTAAAAATCAGCTTAAAATACTTAAATACATATTGTTATTAAACCTTGTGTTATATTTTATTACATCAGGAGAATAACAAAATAACACCATGAGCATTAGCAAAAATATTTTTTTTTATTAAATATTAACATTTATTTTTAACGGATCTATTCTTCTCTGGTTATTCAACCAATAAGCATTAGCAACATATCCAAGACGATCATTGTTGATATTCAAACAAATGAACGTCAAAGTCTGAGAATTAAGACAGAAAAGTATATTTGAATGAAACAGGTAAACATCTCCCCCTGCTGAGAAAAACATGCAGCTTGTCTTTTTGTACAGTCTGTTTGAGTTTTGTGTCACTGTGGGCTCCATGGTGCAGTAGTACAGTGCAGAGTCTGATACTGCAGCAGGAAAGATCTCCAGATCTACTTTCTTCTCATTTTTACGAACTTTGGTGGATAGTCTTGGGTCATGTTCAGATTTAGTGACACCATCTGTGGATTTATGAATCTGCAGGAGATATTCTGGTTCTGATTGAGGTTTTTGTCGATACCAGTAGAGATAGAGAGCTGAGTCATCATATGTGCAGGTCAGTGTGATGTTGCTGCCTTCACTTGAAGATATGATGGTTTGTTCTGGTGTAATGCTGCTGTCAACAGCACCTGCTGTAAAACATTACAACAACATAAACATTTCTACTTTCATTGTGTAAGTTAATTAATCATGTTTAGGTATCAGCTCATTTCCAACATTCATCTAAAGTTTGTGTATAATATAAATGACTTACCGATGTTTTTAACAACTATGAAAATAAAGAAGAGTAACATGACTGTTGTGTCTCTCTTGCAGTAGGTATAAATGGCAGGATCTCTGTGAAACTTTCTAAACTGTATCTTACCACATCTAGCTCCACCCACTTTTACTCATAGTCATGTCAGCTCTGGTATCATATGTAATAAATCCATTGTTTAAGTTAATTGACTGAAACAAGCAATGAATGTTCATAATATATTTTATGTCATGTTTAAATCTGTTAAGGCTGATTTTTGCTAAATGTAATGATAATTTTATGCAGTTCACTAGAATAAGTCACCCTTTATTAATTGCATATTGTGTCTGTAGTTTAATAACTGCATTCAACCATATATTTAAGTTAATTTAAGTTATTCTGTAGTGCTACATGCTACACAATGTAATTAATGCTATGAGCCTCCCCTTGATAAAGCACTCCCTAAATAAAATGTTTCACTATGCTGGAGTAAACAAATACTTGACTAAATGAGTCCCGTTTGTCTCAGAAGGTATGAACACCATCTAAATTTGAAAAAGTCTTACAATATGTACAAATTCAGCTAACAAATAACTGATTACAAGTTTCTTTTCATCATTAATGCTATAGACTAGCACTGGTTCTGAGGTTCACATCTGGTTCACATCTGTTCTGAGGGGTTTGTAAAAGGTCATTGCTCTAGCTCACATCCAACAAAGTAACAGTGATCTGTACAAACATAAAACACACAAGACTGAAGAAATAAATGAATCTACCATTTTATTTATTTGTTTGTTTGTTTGTTTGTTTGTTTTATGATTTCAAATGACTATTAATTACAGTGAATCATGGACAAAACTGGCAAGAAAAGATCAATAAACTTAATTTCATGTCATATGCACCCAAACATCCAAAACAATGGATCTGTGTCTATAAAATACTGTTTGTTCATAACAATGTAGATTTGTGACTTTAATGTGATGAATGTGCGGCTTATGTGGTTTTTAAACACATTTTACTTTTATTTATTAGTTTGCTTGCTTGCTTGCTTTTTTATTTATTCGTTTATTCCACAGAATTACTACAAACATTGTTTGTGTCTGTGGTTATCTGATAACAGGTTGGTAAAGGAAGGATCTTTGATGTGGTTTTAGAATCTTCATTTATACTGGTTTATACGTTTTTGTAAAGCCTTTCAGTGACTCTGTATCACTGTGCTGTTACTCTTAGAGCACAATGATAGAGTGCAGAATCTGAGAGCTTTAGTCCTCTGATAGTAAGTTCAGTAGAGTCTCTGCTTGTTTTCGATGATTATCAGGAGTGCTCCCATAAGCACTCTGTGGTGCTCTGTTAGGTTATTGTTTGTACCAGTAAAGCTGAATATTTTCACTGCTTGACTCATATGAACATTTCAGAGTAACAGTCTCTGTTTCCTTCCTAATGATGGTATCTTCATTTTTTGGCCAAATTTTATCTGCAAAACTACCTGTTGTAAAGAACATAAAGAAAAAAACTGTAAGGCATTTTAAAAACCAGATATTGACCTGAAAATTAGAAAATTACTATATACTCTAAAAACAAAAATATTACTTAATACAATTAAGTGATGAAATGAATTACCTGTAACTAGAGTGAGAATCAGTGGTATGTATCTCACTATGTACAGTAAGTTGTATAGTTGATCCATTTCTGAACACAGCTCTGTGAGGATTCTGTATAATAGTGCTGTATGTGCTGAACTTTACACGTCTCTAGAAGGACACACCCAGGAAGTGATGCTGTAGTGTAACTTTGTACATATCATCACTTCACACAGTTTCAGTGACAGAAAACTCATTAAAGTCATTAATATGGCTGGTGTTGCATTTCAAGATTTATCATCTATACGATGCTATTAGCCTTTACCTCTTTGTTTGGTGTTTATATTATTTGTATATGTATAAATAATTATGATATTTTGCTGTGGAACTGCAAATGTCATGAATAGGCTCAATGACTCAAATATCCATAGTGATCATGATAGGAAACTGGATCCAGATTGAAACAAAATTTCTCATGAGTAAATTTCTGTCTATTCCCAAAAGGTAATTAAATTCACTTCAGTTCATTTCAGTTCACTTCATTTTTATTTGTACAGCACTTTTAACAATAGACATTGTCTCAAAGCAGCTTTACAGAAATACAGAAATTCAGAATAGAAATTACAATTACTCCCTAATGAGTAAGTCTGAGGCAACAGGGGCAAGAAAAAAGTCCATTAGATGATATGAGGAAGACTCAAAAGGAAACCCATCCTTATCTGGGTGACACCAGAGAGTGTGATTAAAAATAAATGAACTTCTCCAAGTGTATATAGTCAAATATTAAAAATAAAAATCAAATCAATTGCATATATCAGTTAATTGATGTGGATATGTAAGATACACAGAGAGAGTCCAACATCTAGGATCTTGCATTCTCTCACTGCGGCCTTAGTACGGAACCAACCCAGCCACTGGGATCAGCTAAACCAACCCTAATGGGATCAGCTTAAAGAAGCTGGTAGTATATTTGCCTTCAGTGTAGTTAAACAGTGTAGATGTTTTTGTGCAGCTGGATTTCCTGTCACTGTGGGCTGCAGAGCACAGTAGTATAGTGCAGAGTCTGATACAGCAGCAGAGGAGATGATCAGATCCACTTGTTTATCATCAACTTTAGCAGACATTTTTGGGTCAGTGTTGGAAATCTCCACTTTGAAGAATATTATGAAGGAACTCATACCAGTTAAAGAGTTGGGTATTTTCATTATCCCATGACAAACACCCCCATAACAAGAGAACATGTACAAAGTTGCTTTTATTTATTGTAGCTGTAATGTGCTTGTCCCTGCTGGAGTAAAAATATATTAGGTCACACTTATTTAAAAAAATACTGAAGCCAAAACTGGAAGGAGTGGAGTTTACTGAAACTGAAGACAAAGCTTTCTTTAGTTGCTTAAGACTGCAATAAAATTGCAAATCATATACAATCTATTTTTATGCAATGCATGATATCTGAAAGTACTATGTGTGTATGATTGAAGAAAGGGTATAGCCTATATCATTGTGTTATTCATAATCAAATAAATCTACATCTCTGGGGTATGTGAGTAGGAACTAGTACTAGTATTGTACTTAGCCCATGATAAACTAACTGACTTTGCCTTCTTGTGAAGAAAGGAGCCACTTGCACAAGTTAGTTTCCTGAGTCCTGTGTGTGTTTTCTCCAGGTTATCCAGTTTCCTATCACCTTCTTAAAACACGACAGTAAGTGGATTGGAGACACAAACAGAATATCATCTAGACAAAAAAATTGTTAAGGAACAGAAACTTTCTCCTACAATTTTCTCAGTTAAAAGAACATTCTCACTATAACCACATTTCACTGACAACCAGAAACTCATATAAATTCATTTTGTATTTATCTAATAGTTATGTTTTGCTACTTAAAGATGTCCTGTGTGACTTCATTAAACAGTTTATTCTGAGTGGCTGAATGAGCAGAATGTTCCACCAATCAGGCATAACATTATGACCACCTGCCTAATATCATGTTGGTCCCCCTTTTCCTGCTAAAACGGCCCTGACCCGTCATTCACTGTGTATTCTGACACCTTTCTATCAGAACTCACATTAACTTCTTCAGCAATTTGAGCAACTGTAGCTTGTTTATCAGATTGGACCACATGGACCAGCCTTCGGTCCAACCACTGTTCCTTCCCTGGACCACTTTTGATAGATACTGACCACTGCAGACCGGGAACACCCCACAAGAGCTGCAGTTTTGGAGATGCTCTGATCCAGTCATCTAACCATCAAAATTTGGCCCTTCTCAAACTCACTCAAATCCTTACACATGTTCATTTTTCCTGCTTCTAACACATCAACTTTAAGGACAAAATGTTCACTTGCTGCCTAATATATCCCACCCACTAACAGGTGCCATGATGAGGAGATCATCAGTGTTATGTCACTGGTCATAATGTTATGCCTGGCCGGTGTATATACTCAATAAATGTAGAGCTGTGAGGCTATTTTGTTTAACATCAGTTCATTAGCACAGTATGTAGTTTTTGTTGGTCATGTACTATACAAAATGCACAGGACTAACACATTAATGAGTAAGAAAATGGAAAGGAGAATCTTTTTCTCTGTTAGCTTTGCTATCACTCTGTCCCTCTTCTCTCTCAGCTCTTTTTCCTGCTTTCACCAAAAGAGCCTGAGCTGCATCTACCAACATAATATAAAGAAAGCATTTCCACAGAATGAATGAATCATGTGTAGTACATTGTCTACAGTCTAGTTGGGTTTCCTGTCACTGTGTGCACCAGAGTAGTACAGTTTAGAGTCTGTCACTGCTGCAGAGGAGATGAACAGATCCACTTTTGTCAAACTTAATGAACAATCATGGATGATGTTGTATGGCTGGTGTTACATGTTCACTAGCTTCATTAATTAGCATCAGAGGCTTTGGTCATAATGCAGGTTTTTGTGAATAGGTTTGCTAGGATTTACTAGGTTTTTGTTTGCTATGAGACACATTGCATGATCACACCAACTATACCTTATAAATAATATAAACAGCTGCTTACTGTCCTAATAAATGATCATTAACTCAGAAATTGAATAGAAAAGCTATACTTGTATTCAGGCTGTATAGGTAACAAGTTTTTGTTAGCTGATCATTTTAAATTAATATTTGAGTTATTGAGCTACTGTTATAAACAGACATAGCTAATGTTAGCTTGCAAGCTATATTCTCACAGTTATATCAGAGAACAAACAAATCCTGAAATAAATGAATACATAACATTTACTGTTACAAATGAGATATTAAATAACAGTTGCAATATATGCCTTGAGGAATACAAGCTAGCTATCAAAAATAACTGGAAAATGCTAACTGGATGTCTTACATAGAAACTTTTTGGTTGTTTGTAAAAAGCAGAATTTTTTAATGGCTTTAAAGGCATCAAAGTTTTAAGAACATTTGAAAACAAGAATATAAGATAATGTTACATTTAGTATTTACAAGTTTTAAAGTTTTGGTAGACCAACATTAACCTGCTCTGGCTAGTCAGCATTATCACCTCAGCTAGTATAACTGTCTCCTCATGGTAACTAGCTAACATTAGCTAAACAATGGTTTCAGTTATACTTAGCATGAAAAGCTAACAGGACATTACTCTTAAAAACTGCTATAGCATAAGAAAATATGATATGCTATTATTCATAATGTTAGCAGAAGCAACTGAATTAACATGGTGAGCTAACATTAGAGATAATCTTAAAGGTTATGTTTAGCCTTCTTTCCATTTTAATTAACTTTAGAAGAGTCCCCCATTATAGACTGTAATAATGTCATAGATAATTACAGTGGAAATGTGTTCCTGTAGTCAAACTGGTAGATGAAGGTGCTAGCAATGCCAGTAGTCATGGGTGTGAAAGTTCAGATTGAGCCAGCCTCTGAACTTTCAAACCCATGACCACCTAATGAAATGGACCTAATGAAAATTCACTTGTTTATGATTATTGATCACTTCATTTATTAAATATGTTCATGATTTCTTAACTATAAACAGCCTGACAGTAGTTACAGGGTCATTTACATGTTTCAGTGTCTGAAAATCCAGCCTTGTCCAGTCCAGTGGAGTGTACCTCTGAGCCGGGAAATGTTCACATCCAGTGAGTATTCATCACATTAAACCAGCCCCCTTTTCATTTATCAATCAAACATTAAATCTAAGTACATTCTTTGTGTGTTTTTGAGACTCTCTACATGCAAAACCTAAGAAAGCTAGAGGTCTAAAATCCAGTGACAGATCCAGGCTCAGTGTCAGGTCAGGGTATAGTGATGGTTCCAGACACAGTGACATGGTCAGGGCACACAGTCAGGCACAGTGTTAGGTCATGATAATATGACACTTTATTAATCTCCTAAAGGGAACTTGTTACAGCAGCAGCATGTATAATAGACAAAAATAGACATGAGACATGATAGTGCCATAATAAAGATGAACAGAATATGACAATTAGACTAATAGTAGACATAATATAACAGTAAACATGCAGCAAACAAACAAATATACACTTAACATGAGGTATTTAAGAGTATAGTTTGAAGCAAAGGAAAATGTACATTTTTTAATTGCCCATACTATGCCCCAGTAACATCTGATAAAACGATTCTTTTATTGTCATTAAAATAGCATGATGTTTGTGAATATACTATGATTCTTGTGTAGGTGTTATTTTAATCTCTTTTCATTTTTTCCCCACCAGCTGCATGTGTTACCACAAATGTTGTTTGTCTGTGGTTAACTGATATGTTGGTAAAGGGGCTTCTGTGGCTTTATAAATTTAGATATTCCATTGTTATGTTTTTGTAAAGCCTTTCAGTGACTCTGTATCACTGTGCTGCTACTTGAAGAGCACAAAGATAGAGTGCAGAATCTGAGAGCTTTAGACCTCTGATAGTAAGTTCAGTAGAGTCTCTGCTGGTTTTCGACTCTAATCAACGATCATCAGGAGTGCTCTGGCCAGTACTTGACCTTGCGCCTTTATACAGTAAAAACTGTGGTGCGCTGTTAGGATATTGTTTGTACCAGTAAAGCAAAATGTAATCATTGCTTGTCTCATATGAACATTTCAGAGTAACAGTCTCTGTTTCTTTCCTGACAATGTTGGCATCTTCATCCTTTGGTCCAATTTTATCTGCAAAACTGCCTGGTGTAAGAAGAACATAAAAAATATATCAGTGAAGTATTTTATGCAAATCATATAATAAAAAATTTAAAAAATGACTAGATTAATACAAATATGGTAATTAATCAATATAATTTATTAACTGATTAAATATCATTGTAATAATTATTATAACAGATGAAAAAAATGACCTGTAACTAGAGTGAGAATCAGTGGTATGTATCTCACTATGTACAGTAAGTTGTATAGTTGATCCATTTCTGAACACAGCTCTGTGAGGATTCTGTATAATAGTGCTGTATGTGCTGAACTTTACACGTCTCTAGAAGGACACACCCAGGAAGTGATGCTGTTGGAGCATAACTTTATACAGATCATCACTTCACAGTATCAGTGACAGTGAACTGAGTCAGTAACACAGAACAAAAAACTCTGTTACTTCACAACCCACTGCATCAGACGTGCTATTTTATCATTTTATCATTAACAAAATATTTATTCCTAAATAAAAGGGTATAAAGGATAAGAATATATTAGCCCTTTTATTAATTTTATAGCATCCAAAACATTTAAGAGACAATTCTGTCTTTGTTTCACACTTTCTTTTTTTTTCTTTTCTCAAGCTTTTGCTAGAGTCTCTGCTTGCACTCCATTTCATAACAAAAGCATACCTAATAATCTGTGGTCTTTGTGTTTGGAACAGTGTTCAGTGTTAAAAGTGAATTCAAAGTTGGGACCCAAATTTTAACTTTCTCACACTGAACACTGCAAAAGAGATGTAAACTAATGATGCACTAATGAATAAGGTAGTCCTGGTCACTTGTTTAAAAATAACAGGAATTGGTTTGTTCATGGATATTCTATCTGCAGAGATAATGTTATGTGGAGAGCAGGTTTCCTGTGTAATGCTTTAACACAAACAATTTAAAGTACACACACCATATAAAATGAAGCAACAAATTACACACATTGCAGTGGTAAATTATAAAGATAAACCCCGTCCCAACCGAAGTGACAAAGAATGAGGTCTAATTATTATATGCTGCAAAGCCTAAAACTCAGTCCATATTGCTGCTCTGAGTGAATGATCTTAGATACTACATATAGTTCAATGGGATATATGTGGAGCCATGCATTATCTTTTGTGCAATTCTAATTTATTTACAAATTGGCTCTAGGAGAGTGTGAATGTGTGATTTTTCTAAATCGCCAGCAGAACACTGCCTTGAGTATAACAAAACTGTGCCACAGTTTTTGTACAGTGCAGCTGGATTTCCTGTCACTGTGGGCCTCAGAGCACAGTAGTATAGAGCAGAGTCTGATACAGCAGCAGAGGAGATGATCAGATCCACATCCTTATTTTTTAGTGTAGCATTCATTCTTGGGGGAATATTTCCACTTAAATCTCCATTTTGGTAAACATAAAGAAGGAACTCAGGTTTAGATTTTGGATATTGTCTGTACCAGTGCAGGTAGTTTTGGGGGTAGTTTGATTCATATTTGCAGGACAGAGAAACATCATGACCTTCATCTACAGCTTTCTGAGTGAAAAGTGACTTTATTGAATCTGCCATGGAGTCACCTGTTATAGAGATGAGAACATAATATTTGTAACCTTTACACAATCAAGTCAGAATTACATACAGAAACCATGCTTTCTAACACCACGCAATTAATAAATAACAGATAATATCTAAACTAACAAAAAGGTCAATGTTAACTCACCTAGTGAAAGCCACAGACACATGAAAATAACAGTGAACATGATGAATGATTTTAGCTGAATGAAAAATTTCTGAGCTCTTTCTGTAGTCTAATATATTAACATCATAAAGGTTCATGAAGCTCCACCCCACATGACAGTGTCTCCAGTGTTACTGACAGATTGTTGATCCTTACTGAAACATTCTGCCTTCACATTCAGCCTTGTTTGGGAAACTCTACTGAAACTGTTTACATAATAAACTAATTATTCTATTATTGTAAATATTCAATTTTATATCAAATTTACTAATAATTAAAATTAGCTTTTTCTATATGTGGTGTCTTGACATTGTGGCATTTATTTGTTTGTTGTGATAAAGCATGTTTATTAGAGTTCATATTATTCTGCAAAGAAGTATTTATAACAGAGTCTACATCTTTGGAGGATGTGAGCAGAGTCCTAGCACCTGACCCACAATAAGATAACTCACTACACCATCTTGTGGAGAAATAAGAAAGACTTTAACAGACAAGGTTTTTAAGGTAATTGAAATTAATGAAATCAATATCTTCCGAACTATAATTAATATTATATAATGTATATATTTAGTATTTTGTGCATTTCTTTGTATAGCCTTCTCATACAGAGTTCCATAGAGTTCCTGGACTAAATCGCTGTTCCAGTTCACTTCAAATATTTTTCCATCTGATTTTATTCAGTAGGGTTAATTAAGTGTAGTGACCAAAGAACAAAACTGGAGCTATGATTGCACTGGTGTTAATTACAATCATACAGGTCTCACAAACAGAATATTGTCTATAGAGAAAAAGAGCTGCAGAGGAACAGAAACTTTTCCTCCAACAATTTTCTTCAACTATTGATCAAGAGGAGAATAAACTGTGCACCTGAGCCTTTCCTCATTAATGTTCAAGAACACGTCTGTTATAAACAATCAGCTAAAAGAACATTCTCACTCTAACTACATTTCACTGGCAATCAGAAACTGATATGTATTTATTTTATAGTTATGTTTGGTTACTTAAAGATGATTGTGATTACATTAAACAGTGTATTCTGGGTGGATGAATTGTTGTCAACAGCCTTTTCTACAAATACACTAAAAATGACAATTTATTATTAAGCAACTTTTTAAAATACTTCCTCTTCTGGTTTGTAACTTGAAACTAAATGGTTTAGCAATATGAGAAACTGTGAAGAAAACCAAGTACATATAATAACATTGTTATCCTGAGTGTTTAGTTATTGTTCAGCTTTAGAAATAATGATCATATTTATTCATATTCTTGACAACTCTGCTTTACCTCACACACCTAATAAACAATTTCAGTGGAATAAAACTGCAATGGAACCAAGCCCCAAATCCAACCTTCACATACACACAATCTACCTTTTAAATAATATAAGCAGCTGCTTAGTCTCCTGCAGCGGCAACCTAATGAATGGTTATTCAGTCAGAGTTTAATTGTATTATCTGCTTTATCCTGGTCACGGATTCACTACTGTCTATATACACCTACATTCATTCATTCATCTTCAGTAACTACTTCATCCTGGACAGGTGGATCTGGAGCTTCTCCCAGCAACACTAGAGATGATGCAGGAATACACCCTGGATGATACAGCAGTCTAATGCAGTATATCAGTAAAGACATTATATAGATATCAAAACATTTAAAAAATGGTATTTGTGTAATACTCAATACATTGACATAAAACTAAATTAATTAATTCTATTAGTTAATACCATTAATTAACTTATAAAAATATATAACCTGTAGCTAGAGTGAGAATCAGTGGTATGTATCTCACTATGTACAGTAAGTTGTATAGTTGATCCATTTCTGAACACAGCTCTGTGAGGATTCTGTATAATAGTGCTGTATGTGCTGAACTTTACACGTCTCTAGAAGGACACACCCAGGAAGTGATGCAGTTGGAGCATAATTTTACACAGATCATCACTTCACAGTATCAGTGACAGTGAACTGAGTCACTAATACAACACAGAACTATTCCACTGTTGCTGATCAACCCACTGCATCTGACTTCACCTCTTAAACATATCTTTTGGAGTTAGAGGTCAGGGCTGTGTCTCATGACTCTAACACCAAAAAGACACAATAACTCACAATACTTTAACCTTTGGTACTAACTTTTGAAACAAAGTTCATTTCCAAGCATGAAATGAAGTATTTTTCTACTTTATTTTGAATAGAAATTTTAATAGAAAAGCTATACTTGTTTTCAGGCTGTATAGGTACAGGTGTTTTGTTAGCTGATCATTCTGAACTACTGTATAAGTGCAGCATTTAACTCTTCAAGCTACTGTTATAAACACACATAGCTAATGTTAGCTTGCTAGCTAGCTATTCTCACAGTTTAATTAGAGAACAACTCATAGAATAACTTGATACATTACTCTTACATATGAGATGTTAAAAGGCAATTATAATGTTGCAATATATGCTTGAAGACTACAAGTTATCTAGCAACAAAAACTGAAAATAACAGTCTGTGTCTTGGGGTAAAAACAAAAATCTCACTTAGAAGTTTCCTAAACAGAATTCATATAAAATTTAAAGGAGACTGAGGCAATCACGAATTTGTGTTCAATTTATGGAGAAAAAGGAGAAAAAGTGTCCATGATAGATTCTGGAGCCACCGTGACCCTGATCAGGATAAAGTCTTTACTGAAGATTAATGAATGAACCCATTGTGGAATTCAGTTATGTAATGATACACATGTAAATACATATTGTAATTAGTCATATTAACATGTTTGTGTTACAGCCTGGGAATTATGTTTGTTGGCTAAATTTCCCGTCTTCTGTTTAAAACTTTATCTACTGCCATCTGTACAGAGTGTGTAAGCTCTTCTCTCTGGCAGTACAGGTCCATCACAGACATCATTAAACTGATCAAAGTGTGACATTTATTGAATGAGAAATGCAGCATAACTAACCAGGCTTTAGACATCTTTAGGCAGACTGACTGCATTTACTGCTAGATTTGTTAATATGGGTCTTTATCATAATATTTGGGTGTTTTTTGTTTAGTCACAGTAATATCTGATGGATTTTCTCAGCCATCACACATTTAGTACATATACTACTTATATTAACTTAACTATATATGAACTTAACTCATGCATTGGTAAATTGTAGTTTTATTTTATTTGACAGCTGATTTTATCCAAAGTAAGGAATTGTTTACACAGAACACAGAACACAGAACACAGTATGAACACAGAACACAGTATGAACACAGAACACAGCATGAACACAGAGCACAGTATGAACACAGAACACAGTATGAACACAGAACACAATATGAACACAGAACACAGTATGAACACAGAGCACAGTATGAACACAGAACACAGTATGAACACAGAACACAATATGAACACAGAACACAGTATGAACACAGAGCACAGTATGAACACAGAACACAGTATGAACACAGAACACAATATGAACACAGAACACAGTATGAACACAGAACACAGTATGAACACAGAGCACAGTATGAACACAGAACACAATATGAACACAGAACACAGTATGAACACAGAGCACAGTATGAACACAGAACACAGTATGAACACAGAACACAGTATGAACACAGAACACAATATGAACACAGAACACAGTATGAACACAGAACACAATATGAACACAGAACACAATATGAACACAGAACACAGTATGAACACAGAACACAGTATGAACACAGAACACAATATGAACACAGAACACAATATGAACACAGAACACAATATGAACACAGAACACAGTATGAACACAGAGCACAGTATGAACACAGAACACAGTATGAACACAGAACACAATATGAACACAGAACACAGTGTGAACACAGAACACAGTATGAACACAGAGCACAGTATGAACACAGAACACAATATGAACACAGAACACAGTATGAACACAGAACACAATATGAACACAACACAGTATGAACACAGAACACAGTATGAACACAGAACACAGTATGAACACAGAACACAGTATGAACACAGAACACAATATGAACACAGAACACAGTATGAACACAGAACACAGTATGAACACAGAGCACAGTATGAACACAGAACACAGTATGAACACAGAACACAGTATGAACACAGAACACAATATGAACACAACACAGTATGAACACAGAACACAGTATGAACACAGAACACAGTATGAACACAGAACACAGTATGAACACAGAGCACAGTATGAACACAGAACACAGCATGAACACAGAACACAGTATGAACACAGAACACAGTATGAACACAGAACACAGTATGAACACAGAGCACAGTATGAACACAGAACACAGTATGAACACAGAACACAGTATGAACACAGAGCACAGTATGAACACAGAACACAGTATGAACACAGAACACAGTATGAACACAGAACACAGTATGAACACAGAACACAGTATGAACACAGAACACAATATGAACACAACACAGTATGAACACAGAACACAGTATGAACACAGAACACAGTATGAACACAGAACACAATATGAACACAGAACACAGTATGAACACAGAACACAGTATGAACACAGAACACAGTATGAACACAGAACACAGTATGAACACAGAACACAATATGAACACAGAACACAGTATGAACACAGAACACAGTATGAACACAGAACACAGTATGAACACAGAACACAGTATGAACACAGAGCACAGTATGAACACAGAACACAGTATGAACACAGAACACAGTATGAACGCAGACCACAGTATGAACACAGAACACAGTATGAACACAGAACACAGTATGAACACAGAACACAGTATGAACACAGAACACAGTATGAATACAGAACACAGTATGAACACAGAACACAGTATGAACACAGAACACAGTATGAACACAGAACACAATATGAACACAGAACACAATATGAACACAGAACACAGTATGAACACAGAACACAGTATGAACACAGAACACAGTATGAACACAGAACACAGTATGAACACAGAACACAATATGAACACAGAACACAATATGAACACAGAACACAATATGAACACAGAACACAGTATGAACACAGAACACAATATGAACACAGAACACAGTATGAACACAGAACACAGTATGAACACAGAACACAGTATGAACACAGAATACAGTATGGAGTCTTTGAACATTGCTTTCTGGCATAAATTTACATTAGCACATTATTTATTTGAAAGCAACACATCTAGCAACAAATCTCACAAAGTTTATGTCTCAAAACTAATTTAAGACACATTAGTGCTGATAGGTATACACATGATTTTGTGTGAATGTGTGAATGAGAGAGAGAGTGAGGATGAAAGTCATACCCTGACTGGCCTTGGATCCTCTCTTCTTATTCTTTCAAAATAAGTGCTTGAAAACACAACACATCAGCTTCACACATCGGAAGAGATGAATATTATATTTATTTGTACACTCCTTTAAACACCAGACAATAACAAAGCACCAGTTCAAAATAAAATAAACAGTGATTATGTTTAAGTTAAATAAAAAATGTAATTCTAAAAATTCATGTTCTTTTATTTCGTTTCTTTAACCAGGGCAGAGGTTAAGATAATATTTGTGCAGTATGTACAGTATGATAGAAGAACAGGCAGAGCCTATATCACAGAGGGTTTATTGTGAAAAGTATGTGAAAAGAATGTGAGCAGGTTTATATGGTGTTGGCTAGGGTGACCATATTTCCATTTTCAAAAAAGAGGACAGTGGGGGCAGGAGGCAGGCGGACACCCACTGTGGGTGGAAGGATCAGGATGGGGTTGGGAGGGTGTAAATACTTGACAAATGCATTCACAACCATGAAACTATGTTACTGAACTTTAATACATAAAGTAATAACATCATTTCCATTCAACTTTTGGCCCTCAACAATAGAATAAAACAAAAATTAAAGGCATTTACCATTTACCACATTTTATATGACACTCTTTCTTTCTTTAAGGCCATAGGTTAAAGTAAAATAAAATAAAAAATCAGTTGAATTAAAAAAAGAAGAAACTAAAATCACTATTTCAGTTTCTAATCTAATGACCACCTTAGTGAACTACTTACTCTTGCTTGCACTACATCTTCACCAGTAATACAGCTTGATGACTTCAGTATCCATGTAGACACGGATTCTGCTAAAACCGAGGAACTTATGTCAATACTGGAAAACTTTAACCTTATGCAACATGTAAACTTACCCACCCACTCTCATGATCACACACTTGACCTAAACTATTCATTTGGGCTAAACTGGGTATCCCTGACCATAAGCTCATGGACAAGTGATTGACCCAATATGTTTCTCTTCTCTATTTATGCTTTTTCTATTCTTGACTCTGCTAAATTTCCCCACCCTTCAGAGACTCTGTCCAGCTATAACCTTGCCATTTCTCAGGCTTTAGAAGGACATGTTCCCACCAGTATAAGTCTGGTTCCATCTTCCTGCACCTCTCCCTGGTTCACTCCTGAGCTTCAGAAAATGGAAGTGATTGGGTGATACCTTGAGAGTCTATATATGAAAACCAGCCTAGCTGAACGCTCTAGGTTACTGTCTGTGCAATGGCTTACTGTATCCTCTGATAGAACTTATAGATCTCTGACCAGGAAAAAAAAATAATAATATTAGTCTCCTAATAATCCAACATTTGTCAAAATATATTTATGAATTTTGTATGAATTGTAAGAGAGACAGAATTCCCCTAATGCCACGTAAATTCAAAATCATCAGTAGAACTGCATTCAATATAACAAAACTGTGTGAAGGTTTTTGTACAGTACAGCTGGATTTCCTGTCACTGTGGGCCTCAGAGCACAGTAGTATAGTGCAGAGTCTGATACAGCAGCAGAGGAGATGATCAGATCCACTTGGTTTTTATTTTTATCAATTTCAGCAGACAGACGTGGTGGAATGGATTCACTTTTATCTCCATTTGGAGTGATGTAAAGAAGGAACTCAGACTTAGATTTTGGATATTGTCTGTACCATTGCAGGTTGGTGTTTGCTGCAACAACTGTTTCATATTTGCAGGACAGAGTAACATTATCACCTTTATCTACAACTTCATGAGTGAAAAGCGGCTTTATGGAATCTCCCATGGAGTCACCTGTCATAGAGAAGACATCATAATGTTTTTAAACTTTACACAATCAAGTCAGAATTACATAAATCACACCTACAGTCTGATGCTTCATAACACCACAAAAAGTAATTATTTAGTAATTCAACAATGAATATTTCTGCAATAACAAAATGTCAGTGTTAACTCACCTAGTGAAAGCCAAAGACACATGAATATAACAGCGAACATGATGAATAGTTTTAGCTGAATGAAAATATTCTTTCTTTGCTCTATGTGATCATTATGATGGTTCATGAAGCTCCACCCCACAGCATCACATGACAGTGTCACTAATGTTACTGATTCAGCCTCGAAGGAGGAACCGGTCCTAAGCACACAGTAAACAAATACTGACAGCATAGAATTTTTTAATAATGAAAACATTCAATCTATTCTATAAACATTAATTAATAATTAAATTACTATATATTGTGTTTGTAAATTTAAAATATATACTGTACATTGGGGCATTGTTTGTGTGCTTATTTGTTTGTTTGTTGTGATAAACCTGTTGTTATAAATAGGACAGTTTGGAGGGTATTTCACTGAGGTGATGAACAAACCAGCCTCTTTTCTTTCCCTTGTCATTTGACTCATTTGAACATAATTAATATAGCCATCTGCTTAATAAAGCCAGGATATAAAAGTAGTTTATCAATCAACATCAACATCTCTGGGGTATGTGAGCAGGAACCTAGTCCTTTGCCCACAATAAGCTAACTGACTACGCCATCTTGTGGAGAAAGGAGAATGACTATACCACAACAAGGTTTTGTTTGTTTGTTTGTTTTCTCTACTTCTTTACCACTTTGCCCCAATTTGTACTGATGAATTCTGATAAAACATGTACAAAGTGGGTGATTTCTTAAATTCATTTTCCTGGTAAGGCTCAGCTGAAGTAAAAGAAACTGCACAGGATGCTGAATGTGGATGTGAATTCCGTGAATGTAGTGATGATAGAAGAGGCGAGGTTTAGTCTCCTGTCTCTGCAGAAAACTGACAAACTGATGGGATTTTATGGTGGACTATCATTGTGCTTAGTAAAAAAGGTGTAGTATTTCCTACACTGTTCACCCGATTTGAATGAAAAACTCTTAAATTAAAGGTGAAAGTATACACTTTAATCTCATTTTCACTCATATTTGGTTGTTTATTTCATAGAACATTTTCTAAGGCATTTCACTAAAGTGAGAAGAAAATCTTCTGCTGGTCTTGGTCATACTATCAAAGATGCCAGAAAGCCATTAAGCCTCACAGGAGAGAGGTGTTTGGTATGTGTGCATGACATTTGCTGATTTGAATGAAGGTTGGTTTTCACTTGGTGTGTGTTTGGTAAACTGAGTGTTTTATTTGCTTTAGGTGTCTTACCTCCTCCCTGTGGCTTTCATATACATTTAGATTTACTTTTATCAATACCACTGTAATCAGCTAATCTTTATGGACATGACTGTAGGTGTTAATCATGAATACACTATATGGCCAAAAATATAAAGATGCCTAAATTGACCCCCATATCTGAAATAGGAGGCCATGACTTTGCAATAGGATGTTCAACAAGCACATGTGGGTTCCTTGGTCAGATGTCCACATACTTGTGGCCATGCAGTGTACCTACATGTACCTCGGTGTTGACAGGTTGGGATGTGAAGTACACATGGATAATTTCTATGTGGTGTTCTCCTTGAGTCCTGTGTGTGTTTTCTCCAGGTTATCCAGTTCCCTGTCACATTCTAAAAACATCAGTAAGTGGATTGGAGATTCAAACAGAATATCATCTAGACAGAAAAAGATCTGCAGAGGAACAGAAACTTTCTCCAACAATTCTCTCAGTTAAACGAACATTCTTACTATACCCATATTTCACTGACAACCAGAAACTCATATAGATTTAATTTGTGTTCATCTAATAGTTATGTTTATCTACTTAAAGATGCTCAGTGTGACTACATTAAACAGTTTATTCTGAGTGACTGAATGAGCAGAATGTGTTATACACTCAATAAATGCAGAGCAGTGAGACTATTTTCTTTAATATCAGTTCATTAGAAAACTATGTTATATCTTGAATTATATCCTGATCACACTCCCACACCTGTCAATATACACCTACATTCATTCATCTTCAATAACTGCTTTATCCTGGTCAGGGTTGCAGTGGATCTAGAAGGCCACACCCAGGAAGTGATGCTGTTGGAGCATAATTTTACACAGATCATCACTTCACAGTATCAGTGACAGTGAACTGAGTCACTAATACAACACAGAACTATTCCACTGTTGCTGATCAAACCACTGCATCTGACTTCACCTCTTAAACATATCTTTTGGAGTTAGAAGTCAGGGCTGTGTCTCCAAAGGACACAATAACTCACAATACTTTACCCTTTGATACCTGAACTTTTGAAAATAAGTACATTTCCAAGTATGTATTTTACTTCATTTAAATAGAAAAGCTATACTTGTATTCAGGCTGTATAGGTAACAAGAGGTTTTGTGTTTTTGTTAGCTGATAATTCTGAACTATTGTATGAGTGCAGCATTTGACTCTGCAAGCTACTATTATAAACAGACATAGCTAATGTTAGCTTGCTAGCTAGCTATTGTTACGGTTACATCAGAGAACAAACAACTCCTGAAATAACTTAATATATAACTTTTACTGTTACATGTGACAGGTTACAAATGACAGTTGCAACATATACCTTGAGGAATTCAAGCTAGCTAGAAAGAAATACTGAATGGATCATTAACTTAGGGAACAATCTCACTTAGAAGTTTCCTAAACAGACTTGCTTTCTTTTACAGGTTCCACAGATGCAGGATTTCTATGGGGAACAGACACATTCCCAAAACCCACAGCAATTAAGTGCTGAAGTATTTCAATTAATGTCAAAAGCACACTGGGAAATCAAATTAGGAGACATTCTTTATTGTTCAAGACTCAAGACCAAAGTAAACCTGCAAAGAAACATATGTTGAACACATCAGATCTCAAGCACAATAAAGAAAGAAATAACTGTTCATTGAATAATAAACATTTAATATCATTATTCCTGAAATGATGAAATGGGGTATTTCTGGCATGTGAACTTTACACTGTCATTTTCTAAGCTACCTAAAGTCAGTGAGCTAAATGCTGCTACCGCTGGCTATGAGAACTTGTGATTTAGTGAGATATTTTTGGCTGAAGATCTTTCTGTCTGCTCAAAGGGTTTAGAGCAGAGAAGTCTTTTCTGTTCAGCATGGGCTTGTGTTTTAATTAGTTTGCTAACTTGTGCTGTCAGCTCTTGACTGATCACAAATAACATGTAACACCAACACTAACAGACAGAAGGAGCACACAGCTGCCTGAGAAAGCTGACTGGCTAATATCAGTGCTGGATCAAGTGCTATTTTATAAACTGCTAAATAATGAAGAGTGAAGTCTTCAGGTCACTAGTGTTACATTAAAACTCAGTATCTTAAATTATTTAATACATATTGTTAATACATATATTGTTTATATGTTTATATATATATATATATATATATATATATATATATATATATATATATATATATATATATATATATATATTTATAAAAGCATTTATCAAAAGTTTGTGTATAATATAAATGACTTACCAATGTTTTTAACAACTATGAAAATAAAGAAGAGTAACATGACTGTTGTGTCTCTCTTGCAGTAGGTATAAATGACAGGATCTCTGTGAAACTTTCTAAACTGTATCTTACCACATCTAGCTCCACCCACTTTTACTTACTCATAGTCATGTCAGCTCTGGTATCATATATGCTAAATTCTTTGTTTAAACAACAAGCAGTGAATGTTCATAATATATTTTATTGCTTGTTTAAATTTGTTGAGGCTAAATTTAGATATGTTTAGTGATAATATTTAGCTGTTTGCTAGCATGACAGCTTCTTTACTAATTGTTTGCATTTTGTGTCTGTAGTATAATAACTGCATTCAATCATATATTCAAATTAATATCAGAGGTTATTTGGTTGAATAAAGCATGGATCTTGAACCTCTTGAGAAACAAGCAGCCAGCCCTATAAGTTTTCATTAGTTCCCCCCCCCCCAGTCTATTCCACTTAAAATCAGGGTTTTGAACCCAGGACCTCTCACACCCTAAGTAACAAGCCACGACATCCTTCTCTCGCTTGCTGTATGCAGACGGATGTTCACTGTACTCTGCAACTGTACGGCCATCCTGTTTGTATGGACTTGGGTCTGATCAAAAGGTTACACAAAGTCAAGTTAACAATAAAGCAAGGGCTCTTGTAGGATTTTAACCTTTCTGCAACCCTCAAGAACCCAGCAGCCAAGTGTGAACCAAGTAAGCAGCTCTTGGCATTGGGCCAAATACATCATGAATCTTGGTTAACATGATAAGCAAAATCCAAGTCTTGCAGAACAAAGAGTTAATGGGAAAGCATAGGCTCATACAGGATTTGAACCCAGGACGTCTTGCACAAAAAGGATGAATCATTCCATCAAACCAACAAGCCAGAATGCTTTTTACTGGGTTGTCAAGCACTGATGCTATTGTACTGTACCATGCAAATGCACGTCTTCCTGTTCTATGGGCCTGTGCAAAACTTTTCAGTTGACTACTATTGCAAGTCCAAAATGCTGGAAAGGAGACATCATCAAGTAGTGTTCTTGGGTATGTGCCCAAAGAACACAAAAAAATGAAAGGTATTAAGTTGCAGGAACTTTATTTAACTTTACGTTTATTTCATGTAAATAGTCAACATTAACTAAGTACAAGTTGGTTTCTTTTCATCAAGTAGCACTGGTTCCAGTAGCCAACATAAAAAAATGCTTACACATGATTTGTGTTAGTGTCCATGTGCTTGATTCCGTTGCTATGGTGTGTTCCCTCTTTGTGCCTAGTGTGTCCATGATTGGGAGCCACCGTGACCCTGATCAGGATAAAGACTTTACTGAAGATTAATGAATGAACCCATTGTGGAATTAAGTTATGTAATGATACCAGTGGTGGACTGTGCATTTCAGACCTAGGCCTTCACTGGTGACCTTCCTGAATTAATCCACCTCTATACCATCATTATGACGCCACCATGGGCGTTGCTAGGCCATTTTCTACTCAGCCCTCTACAATTCTCTATAAATTGTACACAAATTGGTGATCGCCTCGGTCCCCTCAAAATTTCATATGAAAACGGCAGCAGACTTCGGCTCCTCCCCGTCTTTCAGCGCGTTCTTCAATCCACAGACTGCTGCGTCGCAAAGCAAGGATCAGAGGACAAGTGTGTGTGTGTGATCAGGAAGACTCGTATTTGGCTTGTTCAGTACTGTGTTATACATATCTATGCAATACAGTGGAATGCTGCAATAAGTTTACCATCTTAACCTGTTAGTCAAACCTTTATTTTATTTTATTTTTTTATTTTATTTTATTTCTATTATACCCTCACTGGGGGCTGAGCCCCCCTTAAATGAAAATTCTAGAATCGTCCCTGGATGCTATGGCAATAGATAATAATCAACCGTTAAATAGCAAAGTAATAAAGAAATTAGGCTACAGTATTTCACACCTCACAAGGAATAGTCAATTTTTTTACGGTTACATTTCTCAAAAAAGACATTCTTGATGACATATGCAGCAAAGAGCAATCTCCTGAGGACGCAGCATCCGAAATGGGACACAGCGAATATAGAAACAATGTTTATGTGCAGTTCGCTGCCTCTCTGACTACTCCAATTATCCAATCAAAGGACGGGAAATTGCTGACGTAATCGTATGCCTGCTAGATGGCCCCAGTGATGTAACAGTTTCATTGCCACTTATTTTAAGCTACGGGCGCCTGCACTATTGATTCTGAAGGCCTTAAGGCAGATTTCTTTCACCCTGGCAACACATGATATCAGCTACTGGCTGAAATATAATTGGATAAATACTCTTATCATAAATATACACTACTGGAAGCAGCGCAACCAAGAGCAAAGCTATGAAATGTAGAGAATAGACTATGGAGAATAATTTAATACACATTCATGGAAAAATATTTTAATTATATTAAAATGCAAGTCAGTGATTCGGATCACTGCTGTTTAGGCCAGCAGAGAAGGCCTTGCTGGCCCTGACAGCACACCACTGAATGATAGATATATTTTTTATATAATTAAAAAATAAAAAATTATTAAATTAAATTATTAAACTATTTTATCCCTATTTTATTTTATGCCAAATGAGCAAGCCTGTGGTGACGGTGGCAAGGAAAAACTCCCTGAGATGATATAAGGAAGAAACCTTGAGAAGAACTAGGCTCAGAAGGGAACCCATCCTCATTTGGGTGACACTGGACAGTAAATAATGTAACTGTAGCTGATTAATGTCCTTTTTACAACAGCAATAAATGGCTCATGGGGAACTATTAGGTCACTGTAGTTTCTGAGGTCATTAAAGACACTAATTCCTTGCTGTCTCAAGCTGACAGATGTAATGGCAGATCTGTGATGGTGTGAAAGTCCCCAAGTGGCTCTGTCCATGGCTGTCTCCTGGGTCAGGCTGTCCACACAGATCCATCCACAGCATCAGTGAGCACCACCAAGCGACAAGACTCTGACCAGGGGTAGAGGCAGTGGTCACACAGGAAGCTGGAAAATAGGATATTAAGATATTAAGATTAATAAGATATTAAGTATGCTTCTGATCATGTGATGTTTAAAGACTCCGGCAAGACTAGCTATGACAGCATAACTAAAAGGGAGAGCCTGAAGGTGACAGACATGAAGGCTTCCCGGGACATAAAGCATCCAACCACTTCACAGTCAGCAAACCTGAGCGACTGACCTTCCAGATCTGCTCCTTAACTTAAGAAAACTATACATTAAAAGCTTGACTAAACAAATGCATCTTCAGCCTAGACTTAAACATTGAGACTGTGTCTGAATCCTGAACACTAATTGGAAGGCTGTTCCATAACTGTGTGGTTTCTACTTGAGGTACTACCAAATAACCTGCACCCTTTGAACAGAGTAGGCGTGTCGGATCATAAAAGACTAAAGATCGCTCAGGTACTGTGGCGGGAGAACATTTAGTGCTTTATAGGTCAGTGACAGTATTTTATAATCAATGCGAAATCTGACTGGGTGCCAATGTAGTGTGGCTAAGATAGGAGTGATGTGTTCATATCTTCTGGTTCTAGTTAGGACTCTAGCTGCTGTGTTCTGGACTAACTGGAGCTAATTTATGCTCCTACTGGTACATCCAGACAGTAAGACATTACAATAATCCTATTGTAAGGACTCGTCTGAGACCGGAATGTTCGAATCCATGTGCAGATCTTTACCGATAAATCCACATGCAGAAATCGGAAACCATAAAGCGAGGCACAAGTCAAAAACCGGAAAGCAAACACTAGAAACCAAAACAGAAACTCGTAGTCAGATAATAACAGGCAAGGTTCATAGCAATATCAAGGTAGTAATTCAACAAAGGCTTGGTACATCTCGAGGGAATGATACTTTGCGTGTAATAAAGGGTGTGTGCTGCTTAAATGCCCAAGCAGACCCGGAATTGAGTTTGTGTGTGTTAATACTCGGGTGTTCTGGATCTGGGCATGCTGTTACACCAACCTAGAGGTAACAAAAGCACTAAATAGCAACTAGTTTTTCTGCATCATGAAGTGAAAATAAATAAAACATTACAACTTAATCCCTATATTGCATGAGTTTAATACTGTTGCATGAAGTCAAACACATTAAATGATGTGCTTGGCCACGGAATTTCTCTCAGAAGCAGATTAAAACAAGCAACAAAGAAAGTAAACGTGTGGAATTCATATTTAACTTGGTGTGAGGTTTTATTGCGTGTGATGGAAGCGTGAAGAGCGCGTTGCCCTGCAGGCAGCTGAACACGGAGCGCGAGCCTCCATCAGGATACGTTTAAAAAAAATCTTAAGATTCTACAAATGCGCCCTTCTTCTACTTACGCACTCGTTTTGAGTGAAATGGATAAAACATATTGTGCCTAAAAGCTATTTCAAGCCATTGTTATAATATTATAGCAATATGTAAAAATTAGTTTATGGATTGGTCAAATGGCTCTAACATTTTTATGGCTCAGTTATTAATAGTTTTTACATCATACGCGTTTGATCGTTACTGTAGCACTTATATATTATCTTATGTCACGTTTATATATTCTCTAAAACACTTCTAAATATGAAATATATCTATCTATCTGAACATGGTCTCTGTTTAATAATCACTGCAGCATCTCCCTCCCGCAGCCCGCTGCTATGTACAGTACTGTAAACTCATGCACTCTGAATCTTACTTCCCACATTCATCTGAGTTTATGTAGCGCAGTTCTTTGACATTAAATGGCATATAAAAAAGCTTTACAGGAGCCTCCGCCTACTACAGTAGTTCTGATATACTATCTGATTTAATATTGTTTGTTTATTGTTTCACAGCTTAAATATACATTAATATACATAGACAGCAGGATGTTTGTTAGTGGATTAAATTAGGGGAGGTTTTAGGATGTTTTTGAGGCGATCTCTTCGCCTTTCTTCCCCAAAGAGGTGCTAAATGTAATTTACATGTAAAAACCGGTTCGAGCGGTGTTCAGACTATCTGAGAGATCCTCCCCCACACTGACTTTTAGGGTTGGGGAGGGTTTACTCTTATGAGTTAGATTGTCAGAACACGGTGCCGAATTCGGGGATAAAACTGTACAATAACTCACCTTTGTATGTCACAATCTAGTCTTTAGTTAGTTTAATCGGTTTAATACTTTCTAACCAAAATGATGAGCAAGCTGAAGAGTCTGCATAATGTTTATTTTTTATTTAATGCAATCAGACCACATTTTTATTATTTTAAGGTTTTTATTGAGTGATTACATTGGGCGGCGGTTTCTTTTATGATAGCTTCCTCGAAGAAAGACCGGTCCATTATCCCTTCAAATATTGCAATCGCTCCTGGTCCATGTCTGGATATCGCCCCCCAAACAGTGCTTAATTTGTAAATGAATAATTTCCGGAACAAAACCAGCAGTGTCTCGCCGCTGTGACCGACACCAACCACACAACTTCAGTTTTCCCGGAACATGACGTCACTAACCGGTGGTAGCGCAATTATAAACATTAATCCGTTGCTGAATGGTCTCGTGTATTATTCTGTTCCATATTGATCATATATTTCAGATGATATGTGTTCCTAAATTCTGACGCCCGCTACATTAGAATGTATATATGCCCCAAGTTGAAGCCATTTAACTCTTTGCCAGGGGCGATTCTAGGATTTTCATTTAAGGGGGTCTCAGCCACCAATGAGGGTAAATAGTAAAAATAAATAAATTAATTAATTAAAATAAAGGTTTGACTAACAGGGTAGGATGGTAAACATTTGAGTACTGAACAAGCCAAGTCTTCCTGATCACACACACACCCACACACACCCACACCCACCCACACCCACACACACACGTCCTCTGATCCTCGCTCTGTGACGCCGTGGTCTGAGGATTGAAGAACGCGCTGAAAGACGGGGAGGAGCCAAAGTCTGTTTTTATGTAAAATTTAAAGGGGATTGGGGAGATCACCATCCTACCCTGTTAGTCAAACCTTTATTTTAATTAATTAATTATTATATTTTTACTATTATACCCACATTGGGGGCTGAGCCCCCTTAAATGAAAATCCTAGAATCGTTCCTGGTGTAGAGTTTATGGAGAATGGAAGAATTTTAGGAGGGCTGAGTAGAAATGTTAGGGGGGCTAAAGCCCACCTTAACATGGCCTGCCGTCGTCCATGCTGCTACCATATGCGATTTAGTAGGACTGTGCTCAGTATCATTTATCTGATCAGTGGAGGTTTCTGTCTCCGTTACTGACCGGTGTAACTCGCTTTGCTTCTGTCTCCCACTATCTTGATAAAAGGTGTGCAGTTCCATCTTCTCAGGATCTCTTTTGATCAGGCACACCATCAGCTTTTCTCATGGATTTTAAAAAATGAAAAAATATGTTTGACAGTCTCTTTGACATTTTTAAAATATCATATTTATTTAGGTAGATCAATAAACAATTCTTTTTTCCGCTGCTCTCTGCGCGCGAAACAATAATCACCAACCAATGAGAGTAACTGTAACGAGTAAAGTTTCACTTTTGTGCGTATTCTCAAAGTAGCTTAATGCATTAAGTCGTTTTATTAATACCTTAATTTCACTATACACAAATAGGCCTAATATATTATTCATCACTCTAAACATGTTAATGTAAATAATGACATTATTCTCAAAATATCACGAATTTAATCCTGTATTGCTACGAATCTCGTGATTTTTACGTTATTCTCATAGTGTTAACTTTCTTTGCGAAATATTACTACTTTGTCACAATTTTATTTAGTTTGACTTTTTTTCTGGAATAACTACCAGTTAAATTTTGCATTATAATGACTTTAATCTGAAGAGGTTTTCCATTTTAATTTTTATCTTTGCACAGGCATCTTTAAAGTTGAACAAAAACAAGTTATGTGCAAATGGCGGGACAACACCAGCGCAATTAAGTATTTACAAAGCACATAAAATACTTCGCAGCTTTACACTCACACAGTCACGGGTAAATTTATACATATTCATTTAAAATGTAAATATTATTATATATGTATTAAAGTATTAAAATATATATATAAGAACTGCATTATACTGTATAATGTGCTCAGGCCAGAGTTGTACCATGTGCCACCTGGTGGAAATTCGGTGAAGTACAACACATGCATTTAAATACCAAAGCGCCGACTCGCAGGATCTCGCGGCACACTGCGGGCGGAATCGCGGCATACCGTGAGAAAAAGCGCGCATTTTTAAATGCCACATCTGTAGCTGCATGTGCTCCAAGTACAAGCACCTCTGTCTTGTCAGAGTTGAGCAGGAGGACGTTAGTGTTGCACAAGGTTCTGCTGCATATAGATGGTGTGTGCTTTTTTACAGTGGTTTTACTCCTAGTTAGTTTTGCTACAGTACTAAATAAAAATTTAGGATTGTTTTTGTTATCGTCGATTAGGGCAGAGAGATATGCTGATCTAGCTGTACTAGAAAGATACTTGTTGGGTCCTGTGTTACTACATGTTCCTCCGTTCAGACACGGCTGCCGGGTGCCACACGTGTTTAGGTCTAAACCACACATGCACGGACACACGCACACGCACACGCACACACACACACACGCACACGCACACACACACGCACACACGCACACACACACACACACACACACACGCGATCACATCTCGATCTACACCCCGCTCCAACGATCCACTGATATTAATATCAGTTAGCATGTGAGCGTTAGTTATATGCTAATAACTTTAAAGTATATGGTAATATCGTGCACGTTTCCATGGAAACTGGACTACCTTTGTCACAGAGCAGTCCTCCCCAGTTGGTGTCGCAGAGACACTGCCACGGTTCCTCACAGGTACCATGCACACAGCCGGGGTATGGGATACACTGATTGCAGTACTCCCCCTGCCACCCATACGAACACCTTCACACACACACACACACACACACACACACACACACACACGGTGCTTATGGTTAGACAAGATAACCGAATATCTCTGTAAAAATTTGCACACCAGGAATAATTTAAAGGCTGTGGATATTTGGCTAGCTATCACATAACAGTTTAGTACGAGAGAGAAGTGCAGTGAAGGTGGAAATGAGACAGAACTATCAGGAACGTCAACATGTCGCTCCATACAACCAGAGTTAAACTGTAGCTAGACTTAGCATCAAGTGCTAGCAAAAAAAAATCCTTTATAATGAATAAATCAACATTCAGTGGCATTTGAGCCAGGTGTTTTAACATTATGCTATTTTCCAGGTTAGCATTTAACTACACACAGAATTCGGTTAGCGCTTGATGATAACATTAGCAACTCTGAGTGTAGCGAGACTTTTCCTAGTAAATGACTACCACATCTGAGGAAAAAGTTGATGTTCCTAACGCGTCTGTCTTGCTTGCAGAGTCATCGCACTTTGCATAAAACAGTTATATGATAGCTAGGTTAATCATTAGCCTCAGGGATCAGCTAGCTTGTGCTTTGGCGCATATTTCCATGTTTTCATGATCTTAACCACTTGTAGAGAGTATTGCGTTTTGTTAAGCCTCTCGACTGTGCTATTTATCCCTCCGTGTTCACTTTAATACTCAGGTCTTAAAATGGAGGGAAAAATTTTGTACACAAAGCAGTGGGATTTGTTTTGGTTTGAAAATATTTAGGAGTTCATTTACCTGCACTCTCCGGGCACCTTACAGGATCCGTGTTTAGTGCTACAGCCTTGCTTACAGATGGCTGAGAGAGAGAGAGAGAGAGAGAGAGAGATCATTACTGCTACTACTGTCTGACTCGTCAGTTATCACAGTCAGTCATTCATTCCCAGTGCTATCAGCTAAGCCAGTGAGTCATCGCTCACTGTTCTGG